>NW_026129373.1:27187-62177 GCF_022985175.1 Labeo rohita | reverse complement strand
TCTAAATCAGATGATTCGCGATAGGCGCTCTGAAGTCCCGTTCTGTATCGAATGACTCGTGATCTGACTTGAGCGCTTCCAAATCATTTGGCGACGCAATGTTTTACTGACTCGGAGTTTCAAAAAGCTCCGTTGATACTGTGTTCTTTGCTCACTTTCTCTATATAATTTATTCGTTGTTTGAAATGAAATCATTACAATTAATAGGGCTAACTTTTTCCGTCATATTAAAAACATTTTATGACATGACACTCATTATCTGGTACTTGCCTAAAAAGACGGGTATGTAATATGCGTTGTTAACAGATATAGCTTTATTGGAGTTGGTTCAACCTCCGCCTATGGAGAGAGAAAAAGTTTTCAAAAGTTTTCTCTGCTTTTTTCACAAATCGCACCCTGGGTAAATCTGATAAAAGACAAATTTATAAAATTAATTGTTTTATACATTTCAAAAATTCAAACGTATCAACATTGTTGGGAGGGTTGTTTTGATAATGTAATAAATTACAGATAACAAGTTTAAAATGTAATAAGTAGTGTAACTATTTTAAGTGTTTTAAAAGTAATGTAACCGATTACATTTTATTACTCCTGTTCTATGTTCTAAACTCCTGAAACATTGGTGTCTCATATTTTAGTCAGTCAATGCAATTTGGGAAATCAAATCTGCATGTGTGTGAATCGTTAACATTTTCATAAGTAACTAATTTAACTGTACATTGTTTCTCAGCAACTGTAACAGATTTTATATTGTTATTAAATTACATCATTCCATTACTAGTTAGTGTAGTTAAGTTCGAGCCCCTACCACTGTCATCAAGGCATCAAAATGTGCAAAAAACACTTGCAATACAAAATGTTATTCATAAGTTGAAATGTGTAGGCCCTACACAGCTAGGCTCATCTCAGGGCTCTCTCTCATGTCTCTGAGCACTCTGGCTCGTTTGGGGCTAACACACATTTTTGAAATATATAGAAAATTTTGTTTTATTTGTATGAATTTGACTTTTATCAGATTTACCACACAGCTTGACATAGGCTACATGCTCAGGGCAGGTTCTGCAGTCCTACTGCATGTGTACAATATGTACATCTGAATATTTTAAAGTTGGTTTGATACCTTTAGCTTAAATGGTGTTGTCGTTTAATGGATTTATATTATTGCACACATTAAAAGTTGTAAAATTATTATAAAACACATAAAAGGCTAATTCCAAAACGAGGCATTGTGCAATAACAGGGATGTTTTTCTGAACATTTTAGTATTGGTTTTATAGTATTATGTCATGTAGTTAAATTGTTTAATTCATTTATATGGTTAATTTATATATATGTATTTTTTTTTTTTCCTGAAATTAAGCCTTGTGTAGCGTAAAGGGCATATATTTATGTCTATCTAAGTTTGTTTGGGCTCAAAACATAACAGACACAAAGACTTTAATTGGTATGAAACCAAATGTCTAATGAATGTCAAACGTAAAACTAAATTTACTGCAATCGTAGATTGCACCTTTACTTTTTTTTAACACAGTGCTTGTCTGAATTTGTTATGCTGTTTGTGAATAATTTGATTCTGTGTAAATAATGTCAGGATGAAATTGTTTTTCATGTGTGCAGGTCATTACTGTGGACTGACTGATGAGACAGAGGTGGATTTGAGAAAATTAAATGCTGAGATGATTCATAACTCACTCTGTGGATCAACATCTGTATCTGTTTTTAGATGAAACCATGACCTCCAGAATGAATCTCTCTGAAGAACATGAAACAAAGATAAAGACAGTCAAGAGGTGAGAGAACTTGAAATGTTACATTTTTTATGCTCAGAAACAATAAATGCATACTACAATAGCATTTTCATTTACAGTCTGATTCAGCGTTTTGAATCAGATTCACCTGAACACATCAATGTGTCTGTGAGGAAAAACCAACCGATGGATCTTTCAGATCTCTGTAGAGATGAAGACTCTTCTGTTGAGTCCATATGAGATATTATGAGTGTCATATATACTGTAGGTGTAGTGTATTATAGACATTGTCATCAGGTGTCCCTGTTACTGCTGGATGTTTCTGTTTCTGTCTTCATCTATATGTGTGTATTGGTCTGTTTTATTCTATAATGCTTGAATGAAAAGGGCACATGTGGCAGATTCCTTTTATTTATAGACAAAGAAAACTTTCATCTTTAAATTCTCAAGTCACAAAAGACTCCTCAAGTGAAAGATGAACATTTAAGAGAGAGCTTGCAACAGTAAAAGGTGTTTCTGTCAGAGCAGTGTGAGATTTTTTGAAACAGTTTTTATTGCTGTTATATTTTAGTCTGTGGCAGAATGAATCTCCTGAACCCAGCTGTGTGTCCATGAAGAGTGACGAGTCAATGGATCATCCAATTGGATTCAGTTTGGGAGAATCATCTGCTGATCTGAGGTGATGTTTAGTTTGCAGTATAAAAATACATGATATTAATTTAATTGCTGATGTGCATTAAATACATTATTACATATTTACAAAAAAATTCAATATTTGTTTAACTACAGTCAAAAACATAAAGGATCAGATTCACATCCACCAAAGAAGAACTTAGACTCCATTTTCAAGGTTGGTTTTTGTGTGTGCGTGTGTGTGTGTGTGTGTGTGTGCACCTGGTATTCATCACGTTATGGGGACCAAATGTCCCCACAAGGTCAAAATTTACTGGTATTACTATCCTTGTGTGGACATTTGTGAGGTCCCCATGAGGAAACAGGCTTATAAATCATGCAGAATGAGTTTTTTTGAGAAAGTAAAAGTGTGCACAGTCTCCTGTGAGGGCTAGGTTTAGGTGTAGGGTGATAGAAAATACGGTTTGTACAGTATAAAAACCATTACGCCTATGGAATGTCCCCATAAAACATGTAAACCCAACATGTGTGTGTGTGTGTGTGTACCAACACACATACCCTCTGCATAAAAGTATTAGGAAATGGAGAAATCTGTGAAATCCTCCCTATAGTCACATTAACTTTCCTACACACATAAGATCATTTGTAGGCCACTATAAAGCAGATCAATGACCACTAAAGTAGAGAAGATGAATCCATATGTAACCTGACTGCTGCACAAAGATGAACATCAATCTAGCAAACAGACAATCCAGTCAAACTCCCTCTTTTAACCTCAGTATCTGTAGACGCTGATGTTTGAGCATACAGTCAAAGTTATTAGCAGGTGTGATATAATTCAGTGATATTTGTTAGTATTCATGCTTTTGACTAAACTACAAAAAAGACTCTTACCCTTGTGTATTGTTTGAATATTCACTATGATTTCAGGAGCTTGAGCACAAAATCATTTCTGAGTTAAAAAGCTTTAAGAGACTACTGAGTCCAGATTACCCAGAATGCTCTGAAAGAGACCATTATGATGATGAGGGTCATAACAGAGTCAGAGAGGGGCTTCTGAAGATCACACTGATCATCCTGAGGAAGATGAACCAGACAGACCTCGCTAACACACTACAGACCAGTAAGAGCTCTGGATCAGCAGATTATAGCCTGTGTTTTTATTATGAACCTTCTGTCTTCAGTTAGTAATGTTGATGAATGTCATGACACATCTAACATATCAAACCTATAAATAAATTTCTAAAATATTGCTCTGCCAATAACAACAGTTATTTCCTTTGCTCAGAACTGATGCCTGTGTATCAACAAAAGCTCAAATCCAGACTACAGGACAAATATCAGAGAATCAGTGAAGGAATGTCCAATCATGGAGACTCAACACGTCTGAATGAGATCTACACAGAGCTCTACATCACAGAGGGAGGGAGTGGAGAGATCAATAATGAACATGAGGTGAGACAGATTGAGACAGTGTCCAGGAGACCAGAGACACAGGAAACACCAATCAACTGCAATGACATATTTAAACCCTCACCTGGACAAGACAAACCCATCAGGACTGTGCTGACTAAAGGAGTCGCTGGAATTGGAAAAACAGTCTCTGTGCAGAAGTTCATCCTGGACTGGGCTGAAGGAAAAGCCAATCAGGATGTTCATTTCA
Source organism: Labeo rohita (assembly GCF_022985175.1). NCBI lineage: Eukaryota > Metazoa > Chordata > Actinopteri > Cypriniformes > Cyprinidae > Labeo > Labeo rohita. Next base: position 58,133 of record NW_026129373.1, on the reverse strand, counting down.
TATTTCCACTTCCTTTCAGGGAGCTGAATTTGATACAGAAAAATCTCAGTCTTGTTGATCTTCTAAATCACCTTCACACAGAAACCAAAGAATTTAAGTCAGCAGATTATGATGATTACAAAGTCATGTTCATATTTGATGGTCTGGATGAGTGTCGACTACGTCTAGATTTCCAAAACAATCGGAGCTTGTCTGATGTAACAGAATCAGCCTCAGTGGATGTGCTGCTGACCAACCTCATCAAGGGGAATCTACTTCCTTCTGCTCTCCTCTGGATCACCTCTCGACCAGCAGCAGCCAATCAGATCCCTCCTGAGTGTGTCGACCAGGTCACAGAGGTACGAGGATTCAACGACCCTCAGAAGGACGAATATTTCAGGAAGAGAATAAACGATCAGAGTCTGGCTGATAGAATCGTCACACACATCCGATCATCAAGAAGTCTGTTCATCATGTGTCACATACCAGTCTTCTGCTGGATTTCAGCCACTGTTCTAGAGAGGATGATGGGTAAAGCAGAGAGTGCAGAGATTCCCAAGACTCTCACACAAATGTTCACACACTTCCTGATCTTTCAGACCAAACTGAAGACACAGAAGTATGATGGGAAATATGAAATCGATCCTGATCAGGCTAGAAAGACTATTCTGTCTCTAGGAAAACTGGCTTTTGAACAGCTGGAAAAAGGGAACCTGATCTTCTATGAGAAGGACCTGAAAGAGAGCGGCATTGATGTCAGAGAAGTGTCAGTGTACTCAGGAGTTTGTACCCAGATCTTCAGACAGGAGTTTGGACTGCAGCTGGGGAAGGTGTACAGCTTTGTTCATCTGAGTATTCAGGAGTTTCTTGCTGCTTTATTCAAGCTGCTGTCCTTTTCTGAACAAAACACAGGACTGATGAATGTGTTCAGGTCACCAATGACCAATTTACTGAAGGGAGAAGTAGACAAGGCCTTACAGAGTGAGAACGGACACTGGGATCTTTTCCTCCGATTCCTTCTCGGTCTCTCACTAGAGTCTAATCAGACTCTCTTACAAGGCCTCCTGAGAAAGACAGTAAGCAGCTCTGATATCAATCAGAAAACAGCTGAATACATTAAACAGAAGATCAGGGAGAATCGCTCTCCAGAGAAATCCATCAACCTGTTCCACTGTCTGAATGAACTGAATGATCGTTCACTAGAGCAGGAAGTCCAAACATACCTGAGCAGCACAGGTTTCAACTGTCTCTTTGGAGTCAATCTGTCTGCTGCTCAGTGGTCGGCTCTGGTGTTTGTGCTGTTGAACTCAGAAGAAGAGCTGGATGAGTTTATACTGAGTAAATATGATCTGTCAGAAGAATGTCTCCTGAGGCTGCTGCCAGTGATCAAAGCATCTAGAAAGGTTAAGTGAGTATTTTACAGTGTCTTTGTTTTATTGACTTTATTGTATACAGTAGGCCTTTGTTTCTCTACCATGTTTCTGTATATTTTGAGGTGTTTCTTATGTGACACACTGAGCTAACATCATAGAGTGCTCTACTAATGACCTGATGAGCTGAATCAAGTGTGTTTGATAAGAGAGATTCATCCAAAATGTGTAAAGTTGAGGTGCCTTCAGGAACAGGGTTGTGACTCTCTGATACTACAAATATTGGATTGTAGTGATGTTACGAATGACACTGAAGATTGGATGTGCGTATCACGCATGCGACACAATTTCTAATGAAGCCCCGTATCGATCGACGACAAATGACGCCTCACTTTCTGTCCAATCACGTGAACGATTCACTTCTCGTGTCTGAATGTTTGAACCGGTTCGAACCCCCAGATCTTACTTTACTAGTAAGTTTTTATTCAGACATATTCAATTATATTTTTTTTTTTTTTTTTTTTTTTTTTTTTTTTTTTTTTTTTCCCGGCCTGTCAGTAACACAGATAACACATGACAGTGTGTATGTGTAGCTATGTTATCATCATTCACGGCCATTTTTTTTTTTTTTTTTTTTTTTATGTATTTAATTAATTTAAAGGAGAAAACACAACAGCAGAGTAACTGCAGCAACAACCAACATCTATATAAATCACAGTAAATACTACATGTTAAATGTTATTGTGCAGCACACATAACTAATATTACAAAACATGTTTTGAAGCAACAGCAGATCAAGACAGTGTGTGTCTGTGAGCACCTGTTTTTACACCAATGTGAATGCTTGTGTGTACACCTGTGTGCACACCTGTGTGTGTGAGCGCGTTTGTGTTCATAAGGTTCTTCCATGTAAATGTTTAATAGTGTGTGTGGGGAACCACAGCCCCGCCCCGCAAGGTATGAAGCAGACATGGAGGAGACCCGGGCCCAAACATCCGGATGCCCCCCCGAGCACGAGAGTCCCAGGAGAACCACCGCAGGGACAACCGCGGCCCCCACCCAGAAAAGGGCAGAGGAGGGCCCGGAGGGGGATCATCCGGCAGCCACAATGCAGACGTCCCAGGGGGGCGTGGCGGCAAGCCCGCAGGTTCCGCCGGCAGCCGGCCACACCAGAGCAGACCGGCCCTGGGCCCGGCGATCCAAGGGCCCCCCACCCCCTAGCCGGGGCCCAGCAAAGCCAGGGGGGCCAGGCCCCGCCAAGCAACCGCCGAGATCGGGCCAGCGCTCACCCGAGCATCCCGCCCCGGAGCGAGAAACCACCAACGCACCGGCGGCCGGGGGCATCCTCCACCGGCAGGGCGTGGTGGGGGGGCCTGAGATGATGAGTGAGGCGGAGTCTAAGGCCTGACCTGACACATGGACATAGACAAACAGGCACACATATATACAAGCACACGTTCCCACCCTCATGCACGCAAACAAATATTCACGCACTCGCCCCACATGTAGACATACAAAAATGGACACAGTACCCACAATCACACTCCCCATTTGTACTCTATACTCCTGGATCCAGGCACCACTACCCCCAGAGGGGCAATCAGCGCCAGACCCCGGAGCTGAACCCTCTTCACTCTGGCGTGGAGACAGGAAGACCACCCCGGTACCCCGCAGCAGCAGAGAAGACCACCAGCCCAGACCCCGACCGGATGGCCAGCTCGTCCTCACAGCCCCCAGCCCCGGACAAAGAACAGAGAACAGGGGTGTGAAAAAAAAAAAAAAAAAAAAAAAAAAAAAAAAAAAAAAGAAGACCCCATGCCTCACCTCACCCGCTCAAATGTAGTGTTGGTGTGTGTTGTTCTAAAGTGCTTTAAAACAGGGGAGGGGCAAGACACTAACCACCCTCCGCCAGCTCGTGTCAAATCGGCACCTCCCCAAGAGCCCTCAATGTCTATGTGTAACTTAAAATTGAGAAGTGGGCACCAGCACCAGAGAGAAGGCTGAATGAACAGACCGCCCCCTGGATGCCATTCAGTGTGCCCACCCCCAAGGCCCTATATGTATGTGTCATGTGACAGTAAGTAATGAGAGTGTCTAAGTTGTGATGTATGATTGAGATGCAGGTGGCCACAAGGAGACAGAGGAGTACCACCTCCCCTGCATCCCAGCAACACACCCGCACCCCAAAACCCTACCTGTATGTTGGTGTGATGGAGCGGGAGAAGGGAAGCATTAGGGATGGGGAGGAAATCATTGGAGGGGGCAAAGTACCCCCCCCTGGAGCCAGCTCCCCCGCTGACCCCCATAGGCACCCCCGTTGCCCCAAATCTGCCCAGGGCAGGGGGTCCAGGCCCATCCAGACCGGGGCCCAGGCCCATCCAGACCGGGGCCCAGGCCCATCCAGACCGGGGCCCACGGCAGCCCGGGCGGCCCACCGGACCCCACAGCAGAGGAAAAACTACCCCCACCCCATCATTCAGTCAACTCCCAGACTACAGAAGACAATAGACACCCAGGTTAAGTCCGTCCTCCGCCTATATTGCCCCCCTGCAGAGTGGATACTGACAGATGGTAACAACGTCCCTACCAGCTAAAGAGGCCACCGGATCCACCGACGCGTCAAAGGCCCCCGCACCAGGGCCGAGCCCAAGCGCATGCACCAACCCACGCTCCCGGCGGCACACCAACCAGGACCCAAGCCCCCAGGCCCAGCCGGAATCCCAGCCCGGTGGCAGAGCGGCCCCAGAACCCCAAGCCCCCCCCGGACCTACCCCGGAGCAGTACGGCCGCCAGGCCGGCAACCTACGTCCGCCGGCACAGGCCTCCCCAGCAGCGCCGCATGCAGCCGCCAGAAAAACAACACCCAAGAGCCACCAACACCCCATCCAGGCCAGGACCGCAGCCCCAGCGCCGAACCCCCCAAGAAACCCACCCCTAGGGAACTCCCAGATGCCCCCAGCCCATATGGCCCCCACGGCGACAACAAAAACCAAAGCCGGACAGAACCGTGACCCCCACTCACACTAGGTGATGGAGCTGATCAAAGGAGCCCAGAGAGATTGATCTAATGTGGCAGCAGAAGCTGTTTCAAGACTAATATAGTCCAACAAACGATCTCTATATTGGTTGATATTAAGATTATTTTTATTTTTCCAGTTCATGAGGACAGTCTTCTTAGCAATGCATAAGGCAGTGTAAGCCATGTGGATTGAATTATCTTCTGTAGTGACACCATCTAGGTAGCCCAACAAGCAGACTGATGGAGAGGCTGGAATGGAACATTTAAGACACTTTGATAAGTCTTCACAAATCCTGTACCAGAACCTCTGAACAGGTGGACAGAACCATAGAGCGTGGATATAATTGTCAGGTGTATTGCCTTGACAGTGTGAGCAGTTGTTAGAAGCTGTAAAACCCATCCTGAACATCCGATGACCTGTGTAGTGCACTCTATGCAGGATTTTGTATTGTATTAATTGTAAACTGGGATTTCTAATCAGTTCAAAGGTTTTTAAACATATCTGAGACCAAAAATTATGGTCCCAGCTGACTGATAGATCTGCCTCCCATTTTGTAATAGGAAGCGATACTGATTCATCTATTTTGGAAAGTGTCCTGTATATTTTAGACAGTAATTTAGGGGTTTTGAGATTAAGAAATTCTGCCACACTTGGTGGTATTTGTAATTTGATATGATTAGACTTAAATTTTCTTTTTACTATAGATTTAACTTGTTGATATTCTAAAAATCTGTTCTTGTTAATCCCATATTGTTTAACTAATATGTCAAAGGGAATAAAGTCCGTCCCTTCGAATATATGTTCCAGGTATTTAATACCTTTACAACTCCAATCTGTGAAGTTTATCATATTATTGTTTATTAATAGGTCAGGGTTATTCCAGATGGGAGTACGTTTGCATGGGATTAGTGAAGACTCAGTCATTTTTAGAAACTCCCACCATGCTGTCAGAGAAGAGCTGATACTGATGCTTTTGAAGCATACGTGTCGTTTGATGATCAAGCTAATGAATGGCAGATCCGAAATCTCTATATTATTGCATAATGCCTGTTCTACATCTAGCCAAGGCTCGTCTAAGAGCGTGTGTTTTAACCACCAATTATATTTTTAAGTACCCGTCACACAAGAAATATGAAGAATACTAATTATTTCAGGAAGATTAAATATCTGCCATAAGCAATTTATATATGTGTACATTATTCATCATATTGTAATTCGTACTGGCATTAAATGCCACAGTTTAATTTATCAGAGACAGAAATTCAACACATACTGTTAGGCTTTTATTTATGCAGGTAACATGTATTGATATATGGATGTGCGGTGGCTGCTTTTTTACTAACCACCAGATGGTGCTGTTTTTGACCCCTCGATGCTTCAAATCTTTTCCCCTAACTTTGATGTAAATAAATTGGCATTAAATATAAGTAAAACTAAGATTATGTTATTTGGGAGATATAAAACAAATCCTCAAATTGAATTAGAGGAAAGACTCAGTGCTTCACGAGACTTCATTTGCCCATCACTATTGGATTGGGATCAATCTAATAATACACATGTATAAATTAATATCATTAAATTAAAACTGTAGACAAAATGCATCTTAGTAAAACTGCAGAAACGTAAAAGTGTTTTAGTTAATGCCACTCGAGGAACAGATGTATGTTGTTCTTCTTCTTCTTTGGAGTTTAACGGCGTCTTTCATTCGTAAGTGTTGCACTACCGCCACCTTCTAGTTGATTCTCCTCCGATGTTTCTCCGCTCTATTTCCAGATTATTTTCTACACAGATTATATTCTACACATCAAACCAGTATTAACTAAGAAATTACAAATATTTTTCTTGCCTTGCCCAATCACCCCACTTTTCAGTACATCTTTTATCTCTGCCCCTACCAACCCATCTTTAATTAATTCTTCCATCATTTTTTATTTTTTTTTTATTTTTTATTATGCAATAAATGAACAATTACAATTACAAAAACAAAAGAACAACAATGAGGGTCACATACAGTAATCCAGAGCATATTATGTTGGTTTATAGGATTTACACCATGAAAGAGTCTTGATTGCGAAAGAGTTCACACACACATCAAAATCTTTTCTGAAAATAAAAAAGTAAGGGGTTTTCTTTGAAAACTTACATTTATGAATGTACAATTTTTGCAAGGAATAGCAATAAATTAATAGTAAATTTACAGTGAGAAGGGTCTACATTCAAAGAGTAACCAAAAAACACAATTTTGGGAGATATACAGAAGTTTGGAAGTAAATATTTTTTTAACAAAATTAGAAAAATCAACCCAAAATACTTTACAATAAGCACAGTCCCAAAATAAATGATTGATTGTTTCTTCAGACTGAAGACAAAAAGAGCAATTGGGGGAAACACTATAATAGAAACGGTGAAAGATAATTTGAAAATTTCTTATAAAACTCTGTGGTCAAACCATCATTTCCAGGTGACTTATTTAGTTTTAACTTATCAATAGACTCTGAAATATCTTTAATTTGAATAAGAGCTTCACATAAATTCTTGCCGTTATCATCAATTTCAGAAATGAGGTCCGTATCAAGGGAGTTAAAAAATAAGTCCAAATTCTGTTGAGAGTATCTGGAACGATAAAGGTCTTTATAAAACTCTTCACAATAGTTTGATATTTCTTTATAATTCTTTAAAACCACTCCATTTACCTTAAGGCTACTGATAGAATTTAGATGATTTCACTGTTTCTCTAATCTAAAAAAAATAGTTGGAGTTACGTTCTCCCTCCTCCAACCACCTTCTTCTCGAGCGAACAAAAAAAGCACCCTTTGCTTTTTGTATATACAAGTTATCTAATGAATTCTGACGTTCAACCAATTCTGATTTCTGATCAACAGATAAATTGTCAAATGAAACACTGGAGAGGCAGACAAGTCTTTTAACAATATCAAGTTCCTCTGCTTTATATTGTTTAGCTTTTTGAGTTCCAGCTTTAACTAAGATTAATCTAATATTATATTTTAACAGCTCCTAATTAGAACTAAAATTATCCTCGGCTTGAGCTTTAAGAAAAAAATTAATCCTAGATATCACAGACCCACAAATTTCTGCATCCTCTAATAAAACAGAATGAAGTTTCCAGTATGAGTTATATGTTCTTGAATAAGCAGATGGTTATCAAAAGACAGAATGATGGACTTATGATCAGACAATGGAGAAGGCAAGATTTCAGCCTTAGTAACATAATTGGATAAAGAGTCCAATATTAACCAAAAATCAATTCTAGACCTAAGTGAACCAGAACTGTTAGACCAAGTAAACTGTAAAACATGAGGATGTCAAATGTCAATTAGGCCAAATCAGGAGATCAAACCACAAAGGCCTGATGAACTATGGGAAAGTCTAGGTGGTGATCTGTCCAAATTATTATTTATAGTTTGATTAAAGTCTCCACCCAAAAGAATAAACAAATTAGGATACTTAGATTTAAAATATTCTAAATGAATTTCTATTGAATTAAATAACCTTGAGGTATTTTTTTTGTGGCATTAAATCCATAAATGTTACCCAGGACAAAAAAGATCATTTAAAGTAACCAATAAAAAAAGAAAATGGCCTTCAGGATCAGATATTGTCTCTATTATCTTCCCCCTAAACTTGTGCTTCAAAGTTAAAAATTAGAACCACATGAAGAAAATAACTCATCACCCCATTGTGATTTCCAAAACTTAAAATCACTAGAATTTGCATGTGACTCTTGTATAAAACAAAAATCAGTATTAAGTGATTTGGCATATAAGAAGATAGCTTTGTGTTTAACATCACTACACAACCCTCTTACATTAACTGAGCAAATAGAAAATTTGGAAACATTGGACAATGTGACACCAGAACTGTAACAACAAGTGATTCAGACCATGAGATCCTTAAAGATTAAAAGATAGGGGTCTTTTCAAATGCAATTCAGGATGAACACATGAGAGTCTAGTCTAATGGTACACAACTTATAAACTATCATGTTTTAATTAAGTTGTTGTTTATTTATTTATTTTAATGTATGTAGCCTGGTACACAACTTATATCATGTTTTTATTTATTTATTTATTTTATATTATATTATTTTTAATGTATGTCTACATTAAAAGTATCATTCCACAGGCAGCGAGAACTAAATGAAGATAAATGTTTTGGCGTGTGATGTGTTTATTGAACCAATCAGATAAGAGTAAATGGAGTCCGCGAGAGTCTCATTTGATTGGCTACAAAAAGGTGGTGGACCCGCCCTCCCCCTCACGCCTGCAAAATAGTGATGGGAAGTTCGGATCATTTTACTGACTCGGACCTTTGAGTCTCGTTCAGCAAAATGAACGAATCTTTTTTTTTTTTTTTGAGTCATTTCATTCATTTCGTTCATTTTAGCAAAATATAATAAAAAATGTGATGTGTTACTTCCCTAACACATCTACTGCTTACACAAACGTTGATCACACTACAAACAAGACAAAACTATAATGCTATAAGAAACAGAAAAGATTAATTCATTGTTTACCTGGGTTTTTAGTCTATGATTAGTTCACCTCACCTCTTATCTGACAAGTTTTCAGGTTTGAGTCGTTCGTTCATCACGTGACGCCCCATAAGATGAACAAACAACTCCAAAACCTGAAGACTCGAAACAGATGAACTAATTCCAGCACAGAACGAATCACTCCCCGAGACGACTCATTCATCCTGAGTCACATTAAAGATTCGTTCAAAATGAGCAAATCGTTCAAGAACGACCCATCACTATTGCAAAACTCAGTGAGTGAGAGAATCGTGCCAAAAGTGTAAGCGCAGATAAAAGAAAGACGGAGCTCATATCGGATTATTTCAGCAACTTTGTGTCCTACATACACAACAAGTCATTCAGACATTTGTAACAGTTTGTTTTTTACACATACAGATTGATTCTACACAGTCAATTCATTCTGCAATTCTTTAAACTGTTGTTTTCGTGTGCAAATCACTGTTCACAGGTTTGCAGTGCTTGTGACCGCATTTTTGTGAAAACAACGTGCCAAAAGTGTAAGCGCGGAGAAATGGAAGTCAGAAGAATGCAGATCGTATTTTTTTTTTTTGCGAAAGCATGAAGCTGCAGTTTCACAATACATGAATTACACTTACGAGTAACAGTAAAATGCTGCAAACCATTTTTTCTTACGCTTGATACACGATTTACACTTTAACAAAGCTTCTCTTGCACATGCAAATTTAATTTACGCTTACAGTCTTATGTACACTTGCACAACGCTTACTCTTTACATGCAAATCTTTATGGCATTATATTCTCTCCATAGGATGTTACGTTTAACACAGAAGCTCTGAAGCTTGTATCAAAAAAGGACACATTTCACATTGAAGCACTGTATCGGAGCTTGATTCGTTTTGAGAAAAGCACGTGATTTATGACGTCCGAAGCTTCAATAATTTGAAAACCACGTGACTGCTTCAGTATCTGCTTCAAACTAATGCGAACCTCAGTGCCGTTTCCTTCACATTGTATTATACTTTAATGTGTCAGCATTGTTTATTTGTTTATTTTTTAATGGTAATTTATATATTGAGCTCAAAAATGTACTTTGCCCATGAAGTAACAGTCTAAGGAAGTCTGAGGCAGAGTTAAAATAAACAGATCATAGATTTAATTGATGAATTTGTTTCATTTATTTGACTTATTTTAGTGCTAGTACACCGACACAAATGAATGACTTTGACAATGACCATTATTTATATACAATAAAATAAAACAAATATTCATTAGAACCAGATGTGAAACCAGCGGCTGTAATGAAACACAGCACTTTGGAAGGTGTTATTCATTTTTATGATCACTAGATGACCACAACATGAACAGTTTTGAAAAGCTTCGAGTAATGAACCTTTTTCGGATAAAATTATGTTGAAAGCTTCACTGGTTCAGAACACTTCACTTCACCATCACTAGTAATCATGTGACAGCTGTAATTTCTTAAATTAGCAAAGTATTGTCTGGTCAATTAGTCTCAGCCTCAAATGGCACACAAACCATATGATGAATGTTGCAAAAAAAAAAAAAAAAAAAAAAAAACTACACAGCACTAACACTTTACACAACTTTCCAGGAGTAAGGACTATGGTTGGCCTGATGCTACTTTTTCAGAAAAAAACGCTTGTGGTCAGAATGATGCACTTGAAGCAACACAGAGTCACAGCGCACAGACACAGAGCTCCACTTAGAGAAGTTCAAAGCACAAAGGGAAGAGATATTGATGTGTGGTGCATTAAATCTGTGTGTTTATTGTTTATTGAGCCTTTTATTTTAAGTTTTAAATTTCAGTTACTGTGCTCGTGAAGAACAATTCATAGTGTCTCTACTCCAGTGTTGTGATCTAAAAGATACACAGTAGAAATGAACATGATTTAGAAACAGCACAAAACTCCAGCAAGATAAAGTCATTTTATGCAAAACCATTTATCTTTATTTACAGATCAAGTATAACATTATTAGGAACATCTAATAAACTTGGATTTTATCGTCTTGACTGTCGTAACTGAATGTGACACACAGTTTGAATACTGAATGGAGGATGACAGACAGCCGCAGCGGAGAGTAGAGTTTACATGAACTTAAATATTCATCTGTACCTCACATTAAACTATGAAACGGCTTCAGAACACTTGAAATATAGTGCACAAAAACTTTATTGAGCTTCATTATGTTTTTGTGGCTTTCGTGAGGCTTAACAATAGCACAATAGTATACACAGAATATCAGATTTGGATGGGTCTCGTCTGACCAATACCTCGATCCAGAAGAAAATGACAGTTTTGGAGTGATACTGATACTGAATATGGGATCGGTGCACCCCTAGTAAGGACTCATTTTGGCATCAAGTGAGGACTCCAGCTGGGCATCAATTGTAATCTGACTCACTTGTAACCTTTATTAACAAGTGTTTGTACAGCACAAGTTGATCTTTGCTTGACCAATCAGTGGAAAGGTGTGTTTCATGTCCACCTACATGTGGAGATCAAATATTATCCATTTTCTATCAAGCCAAATTCAGAGTTTTTTTTTTTTTTTTTTTTTTTTTAACAAAAATGAAAAAAGGTGCTGCTTTCTCATATTTCTGCTTCGAGTATTAAATCAGGAAAACAACAAATTATCGCAGGCTGAATACAAATGAAATAAAATCTCCTCTCCTCTTTAATAGTCAAGGTTGAAAATTTTATAGTAATATTTATAGTAATAAAATATTCTCTCAAGTAGTTTTGGGAATATTTATGGGAATATTTGGGTCCTATTTGTTGAGTCAAATCTGAAGTCATTTCAGTTTGAGTCTGAAGTCTATTAAAATGGGTCTTGACTCTGAGTCACTCTCTGTGCCTGGTTTAATAATTGATATCTATGATATGTATTACATCTGTTTTTCAGCAATTACATTGGACACATGAGTCAAGCACTAATAACTCATCTTTAATTTTCTATATATTCTCTGCAGTGTTTCCAGGTGTCGTATTACACAGAAAGGCTGTGCTGCTCTGATTTCAGCTCTGGAGGATCCACACTGTAAACTGGAGAAACTACAGTGAGTCTCATCACATCTCAGTAACTATAAGGTTTCTCAGTAAATAAGGTTTCAAATTACTCAGATATGTTTTCTATAGCAGTGGTTTTGATTGTTGTCCTCTCACTCTCAGTCCAAACCTTTTTTTTTTTTAAATAAATGTAAATTAATTAATTAATTAATTAATTAATTAATTGTGATCTTATTAATTATGACATTTTTATGGAGCCTTTTTCAAAACCAGCACTGTAGTGTTTTTTTTTTTTTTTTTAATAGCTACAGTGACTGCTAGAATCTAGAAATGTTTCTGTCATTACTGCACACCAGTATTAGAGTAGAATCGGGGTAAATACACGAGTCTCCTCTGAGTTTTCAGACAAATGAATATTGAATGCAACTTCCAAAGAGAAAACATAGAAATATTTGAGGTGGCAACAATGGCCTCACCAGTATGGGGCAAAATGTCCACAATATTGATACAAATATTTCAACTAAAGTAACATGTTTTGCATAATATCTAAGTTAATTCTACAAAAAAAAAAAAAAAAAAAAAAAAAACAACCTTCAGCAATGCTTGTACCATATAATACCAAAATAATTTATTTATGTTTTGATTCTGATAAATCAAAATGAAATGGTAATCGTGAGTAGGCAGCAGCTGCGATTGTCATGCGTATCTTTCAGTGAAGTGCGGTTCTGTGATCAGCAGTAAATCTTCATCTGAAGGTCAGAGGTCGCTCTCACGCGGAAACACAAAATACACCAGAAGACACCCATGAAATCACGATCACTGCAGCTGAATAAACAGAAGATTTAACTGTATTCACTGATTCAACATGACTAATAAACACACGACCATGACAATATATGGTTTATCTGCGTTAACCATGACAATATATGGTTTATCTGCGTTATTCAATTCCAGCGTTACGGACGTGACATTTGCAGTCAAAACCTGAAATATAAATTCTTTTAAATTATGCTTATTACCAATATATTGAACCATCTCTTTATATTTTTCTAAACCCCTTAAAAGAGAGTCCAGACATCAGAAAAGTATCGGTCTATAAACCTGTTTTATATTTTAAATGAGGGAAAAACACATGCGTTACGGACGTGACAAAAAAAGACACGAGTTTCTGGGAGACAATATATTTTGTAAACTTTCTGCGAATTGCAATGCAAAAACTAGAAGCAACAATATCTGCCGAATGGAGAAGGGTTGGCTATTTACAAAGCATGAAATGTTAATTTGATTTATATTTTCGTTTTTGTGTTCCACACGAAAAATCAGTGTTACGGACGTGACATCTCTCCGTTACGGACGTGACCGATCTGAAAAGCGGAATTGATTCGACTATAAAAACGCCTATAAAAATACTTTCAAAACTATAATAGAGCTGTTTAGTGGGTATTTAATAGGGGTGCCCCACGCTAAAGATTTTTATAGATAAGTAGTCGTTCGTTTAAGCCATTAGGCTATTCAACTAATCGCGCATTTATATTAAAATAGGCCTACTAATCCATAATAACCTTTAATATATTTTGCGCTCAAGCACACGTATAAGGTTTGCCTCAAAACACAGGCAAAAGTAGCCTTATGATTATTAATGTATAGAAAAAGCAGATATTTTTATTATTTATGAATAAACTAATGTTTTTGTCGGTTGCAAGATGAAACTCACAGTGCTAACTCTCATCTCCACAGTAGCCTACTCGTTGCGCCTTTAGAGAGAAATGCAGTTCAGACATAATCAGGGAGTATTTAATTTCGTTTTTTGTTTGTTTGTTTGTTTAAAAGCAGACATTTCGAGTTTTCTGTAGATATGTTTCTCTATGTGAGACATGCTGAGTTTTGGTTCTTTTTGGAGACGCGCTCCAGTTCAGAGACGGCAGACACATCCTTTTTGTTTTCATTATTTTACAATAGCAGAACGTTTATTATGAATTTACATACATAAAGTCAGTTTCGAATTGATTTTAAGTTGTTTCATTATCAGGAAAAAAATGCAAGTGATCGCGCAGGCGCCCCCTTTCATGCGCACTGATATTCCGCACAAACACGGGCCAAAAATATAGCACATGTATAGCCTAAAGGTTAACGCTAAAGTTTGGAATACACATTAAAATAAATCCTCACCAGTCTACATCCCAGGCAGGTGCAGTTATAACCTATAAATTGAAGGCTGACGTTAATTTAACTGACCAACGGTGCTCAAATTCATTGATCATATTTGTTAATCAAGATCATGGGCGTCGCTAGGCCATTTTTAGCCCCCCTAAAATGACTGCAGCCTCCCTAAAATTTTGCGATTAGCTCCATAAACTGTACACGAATTCGTGATCGTCTCAGTCCCTTTTATATTTCATTAGAAAGTTGCAGCAAACCTTGATCGGCTCCTCCTGTATTTCAGGGCGTTCTTCTTTTTCAGTCCGCGGCGGCGCAGAGTGAGAAACAGAGGACAAGGTGTGTCCTCTACAACCCAAATAGGGTTGTACTATATAAAATTCCCTCATTAACCGCCCCCGCCCCAAAATTAAAATCGCCCTGATCGAGATTAAACGATTGCCGCTGAAAAAAATGCTTTCATGAAAAAAAAAAAAAAAAAAAAAATGCTTTTAATGTTTTACTAAATAACTAAGATACAAACAGGTTAAGTAAAATATTCTAAATATATAACAGGCCTAGGAGAGCGCGGGGCACGACCTAACACTTCTTGAATTTGTCAATTTGTCTAAATCCACTTGGGGTTCGGAGTATAATTTTCATCCACGTCAGGCAGGGGCTCGATTTCAATTTTCCTTTTTGTGTTTTAGAGGAAAAAAATCAATAAAGCGAAATTTATAACACTATGGAAAAGTTTTCAGAGTCCTTGACTCTGCAAATATGAAATTCATGAAATCTCCACTGAAGAGAGAAATGCATTCACAGATTACATAAACAGGCAGGCTAGTAGCCTATTTGATTTCGTTTTGAATTGGTTCACTAATAATAGGCAAGCTTTCTTTAGATTTATTTCTTATGTATTTAAGGCACCCCAATTTTAAGTTTGTTTCATTATCAGAAAAAAATGCAAGTGATCACGCGGGCGCCTCCCTGTCATGCTTGAGCATTAATTCGTTTCCGAACAAACATTTAAATATGGATAATAGCTTTGAGCACATTTATAGTAGGGATCCGCATTAGTATAACCTGCAAATTGAAGGCTGTATAATAACGGGCTGATGTCGATGCCGCTCCAATTCGTTGTTGTTGTTGAAACTTGTTTCAATGACTCTCATAAACCTGTTTTAATAAATCGCTAATGCATTAAATAATAAAGATATCAAACAGGATAAGTTACTGAATATTGTACACACATAAATATTCATAAAATGCTAGACTGCGAATAAGACAGTTTCACATTTTGCAACTGCATCTGCATAACATAGTGAATACAAAATAACACCAAACAAGATTTGTAATGAAGAAAAATATTTAGACAAATAAGAATGAATGATGTTACTCCACAGCACATTTCTTGCGCGTCACGCTCAGCAGCATGCGCGCCGTACATGCAAATCTTGCTCTCTACATGATTGCAGCACACAGCGACACAAGTTATGTGAAACACATAAAAGTTTTAAAGACGACATAATGACATGAACATTATGACATTTGAAATAGTTTTGGCGATTTGTCCTTCAGTCCGTCTGTGCATTTCTGACCCGCACAGCAGATGCAGTCTTAGCTAAAACGCTGAGAATGAGAATGTTCTCGCTGAGAATGCAATTTCTAAAATGTTAAAATCAATTGATTTCTAAAATGTTATGATACATAAAGCCTAAAACAGATCACAGCAGTCTAGACCTACACAGTATAGGCTATCAATCATCAGCAACTTGCGTAAACATGCGTGCCGGTATAAGATTTAATATGAAGCGTCCGTAACGGTCACGTCCGTAACGCATTATATGATTGATAAGAGCAAAGAATAGAGATGAGCTGTTGGTCATAATTAGCATGGCCATAAGTTGGCTTTGTACAGAAAGTTTCAAGTTAATTGCATTAATAATTACTATATGATATAAACGTAATCTTTAAAATGTTACGGACGTGACACAGCGCTGAAGCGTCCAGACGTCATAAATCAAACCCTTATAAATCCAAAAATCATCGCTGTTTAGACAAAGTGAGTTTATTTACTTTTCAGACAGACCTCCATCTTTCTACAAAATACTTACTGTTGACATCAATTAAATAATGGGCAGTCTTTGATCTCTCATTTGAAAACATGAAATACCGTCGAATAAAAATGTAATTTTACTTTTAGGCGCACCCCTTATATGTGGTGGATGAACATAGCGATTTCCTTCAAATTTCTATTAAAGCACATCAGTACAGTAAAATACAGACCTAAATGCACAAGTTAAACAGGGTCTTATTCTTTTGGTAAAAATGTTATTTTTTGATGGTAAGGTTGACATTTGCATGGAATTGCTCATTATTATAATTTTCATTATAATAAGGTAGATTTATAATACAGTGTCTTTATCACTGCTTAGAATAATATTAAATATGTTGTGTGCCTTATTCTGTGTAAGAAGCCACATCATCTCACAGAAGGATTTATTTCATATGCTGGACTGATGTTATGAAGTGAATTTGGAGTAAAAACATGTTATTAAATGTGGTATTTTTACATGTTTCCAGATGTACTACCTACATAGAGCCGTAGTTCACAGAGAAGCTGCGCAAACAGCTGTCATTATCGCCAACGATTTCTATCCATTTCATAATCGCGCAATAGGCCTATTTCACAACCTGATGTCCACGAGCTGGAAGTAGGGTAAACTCTTTTCCGGTAAAAGCGCTGCCAGAGCGGCGGAGACTAAAAATAGTCAATCTTGTAGCATATATATATATGCTACAAGACACTCGTTTTACAATACACAAATCATGTCAATTCCCTGGATTACAGAGACCAATGTGTTTTACAGGGACTTGTACATACACAAGACACAGACATGACACTATGCTGCATTACCAAGACCAAGGTGAATAAAGAGTGCCAGATCTTAAACACAACACACAACCGCACATCTTCCAACATTACAGGGACGGATGTGATTTACTGGCACAGGCCAATACACAACACACAAACATGACACTATGCTGCATTACCAAGGCCATGGTGAATAAAGGGTGCCGGATTTTAAATAAAATTTACAACACTAAAGAGACCAATGTCAATGTGTTTTAGAAGTAATTTAATGACACCTTTAAATAACAATATATATTTTCTTTTGTCAATGTGTTTTAGAAGTAATTTAATTACACTTTTAAATAACACAATATCTTTTTTTTTCTTTTAGTTTTTACCATGTTTTACAAGCATAACATGCAATTTTACGGAGAAAAGTGACATCCACAAATTTCAAAATATGGACATTAAAACAACAATAAAATAAACTAAACTATAAAAATAAAATAAAGCCTCACTGAAATGCAAGAATGTAAACCACTCAAAACTGCAAATATTTACAAAACAGCACATGTTGTGAAGATGCCATTAAACAGGTACTGAAATGTGTAAGATTAACTCTCTTAAGGGACCGTTCATCCACATATGACAATTTAGTCCTTTCATCACACTCATGTTGTTCCAAACCCATATGACTTGTCCTCTCCAGTGGAACACAAAGGAGATGTTTAGCAGAATATTTCAGACAACCACAGCTTTAGACACCAACACCATTCACATTTATTACACCACATCCATACAGTGAATATCAGTGTTGTTTGAGGATGACACTGGCCAAAACAGTCTGCTAAACATCATCTTTGTGTTCCACTGAAGAGGTCCATGTGGGTTTGGAACAACATAAGAGTGACAAAAAGACAGGACTGAAATATTTTGACAAACTATTCCTTTAAGTTAAACTTCAAGATTTCTAGAGTGGGATGTGATTAAGTACTGCACAATAAAAAAATATACCTAAAAAAAACCAAATCTTAACAGAACAAAACAAATGAGAACAGGATGTTGTCAAATTTTGGGTTTTTCTTTTCAAGATAATTCCCCAGTTTCTCACAAACATGTTTTGAAAACAGGATGTTGTCAAACCAGGATTTTTTTTTTTTACATTGCTGGCACTGGCTGGCCGCCAGTTTTCCTTTGGCTATATGTAAAAAAATAAATAATAATAAGTAATAATAAAAACAACAACAAAAAAATACTTTAGTAAATTCTAACTAGCTTGTACTTAGTGGAGATCAAGACCAATAAAGAACAATCTATAGTTTCCTAAATTTCAAGGTCACTGCTTAGTCCTATTTGAAGTTATCCTAACAGGAGTAGAAGGGCAGTTTAAGTACATTTTACAACTAAATGTATTATAACGCACAGTATTTAAAAAAAAAAAAAAAAAAAAAAAAAAAAAAAAAAAAATCTAAAAAAACTTCTCTGATTAAAATTACATAACACTTAAGGATTAACACCTCTATATTATAGGTGTTAATCCTTCACATGGTACTAATT
Source organism: Labeo rohita (assembly GCF_022985175.1). Lineage (NCBI taxonomy): Eukaryota > Metazoa > Chordata > Actinopteri > Cypriniformes > Cyprinidae > Labeo > Labeo rohita. The sequence goes on along the minus strand of NW_026129373.1, from coordinate 39,669 downwards.
ATATGACAAACCCTATTTAACTGGCAGTATTACTCTAATTTTCACTGCAAAAGAAATTAATCATTCAAAATCTGCGATTTCTTGAATACTGCATCTTTACATTAAAGATAATGTAGAAACTCTCAGTGGGGAATTGGTTCAACACTGCAGCTGGAATTGCTTGTCAGTTAGTAGTGTTAGTAGTACATAGTGTTTTCTAAAAAATAGAGGTTTTTATTTAAATGCCTTGGATATTGTCAAACATGTAGTATAATAGTGGTATACCCATAGCTAATATTATTTCAAATTTTAAGTAAAAAGAAAAAAAAAAAAAAAAAAAAAACAAACAAAAAAAAAAAAAAAAAAACAAGTATTTATAGATTGTTCTTTAATTTTGATCTCTACTGTACATTGATGGTAGTACTGTAATTTTAACCCTGGTACCTTGAAGAACAGAGGTTCTCAATGGGCATCTTCTTAACAGCTGTAAGAAATCAGTTAAATAATGATCAGTAAACTCAGAAGTCAAACAGAAGAAACATTTCAAACAACATATTAGAAAGGACATGGCCTGTTAAACTTTTTTATTTATCAGTTTATCAATTTGTCATTTATCAGGTTTGGCCTTAAAGAGAAAGTGGGTGCAAAATTATGCAAGTTGATATTACAATAAGTTGATATTCTTGAAAAATATACATTCTTACTTTTGTTTTTACATTAATTTGAAGACTGAATGTAAAGTTATTGTTATATAAAAGAATAATTAAAAACTTTAGTAGGTATAACACTGTAGGACTGATAATTTGAGGGTAGCATATTCAATATTTTCATTACTGTTAAACTACTGTTAAATACATATACATTTGCTCACCTCTGCAGATGTCTGCTCATACAACAGCAACTCCACACTGCATTGTATTGTTTTTGGTATAATTTTAGAACGGTCATGCACACCAGAAGAAAGCGTACTATCAGAGCTACATTAAGAGCCCCAGACCATTTTTAGTGTCTAAAGTAAGTAAAAAGTCTTTGCATTCACTTACCTGGATTTTATTACTACTACTACTACTACTACTACTACTATTATTATTATTATTATTATTATTATTACTACTGCTACTTCTACTATTACTATTATTATTTTGGCTTTGAAACATGCAACCTAAATATTTAAAGATGGGGTAGGCAATTTCAGAAAATCTAGCCATAGGCAAGACAGCATATCGTAATGTTTGGACTGAACATTTTGATTGGACAACCATTTTATGGCCCTATGCTTTTCACAGATGCTATAAATACATAAAAATACAGGTATGTTTTATTATAAAGAAAAAGATTGTGAAGGATTCTTACACTGCTTGAAGATCCCATAATATCTTAATATGACTTTACAGTATTTCAATTAAATGATTGTTTATATCTTGTGAGTGGTATCATATTTTTAAATGTAATTTTTAATTGAAATAATTATGGTGATTATCAAATTGACAGATATTTCTATAAAGGGAAAATTGTGGAATATTTTGAATATTTTTCTGATTTTGGCAAACCTGAATTTAAAAGAGCACCGTACTCACATACATTGGAGTAAATTGATAAAAATGGTCTCATTTCACAAAAAACATTCTAAATTTTAACACATAATTGTATGATTTGATTGTATTTTTTTCATAATTTTATGATAAACAAACAAAAAATCTAATTATTTAAATTAAGTTTTACTTTGAAAGTCTGTTTTTTAAGATATGTTTGGTCTACATCGATGCAGAAACTTTCTTTTGATTCCACTAGGTGCCAGAAAACAGAGGAGAAATTGAGATTTAATTGAAAGGAGGCAATATGTCCTCTAGGGGTCTCCATTCTGCAAGATAACCAATACCTGTATTTAAAACAGTCCTATTCCCACATACATTGGGCTAAATGGATAAAAAAAATAGTCTCATTTTACAAAAAAAAAAAAACACCCTCAATTTTAACACATGGGTGGAATAATTCATAATTATTGTTGTATTTGTTCATAATACATAATTTTCCAACTCTGCATTGAGCTGGCAGCTAGCGCGCTAGTTATTCTGTGTTCACTGCGTCCTCCTCCCTCGTGTTTGGGAAGACATAAATCGACATCGAATTGGGCTAGGAGTTTGATCATGTCTCTTTGGACAGATCTGATTGGGGGCTTTTCAGACATACGACACATTACGTGATGACGCAATTGTCCGTCAACACAAACGTGTTAAGGCAAAACTTTTTTTTTATTTTGCAAGTAAACAGATACAATAAGGCAATATAAGAAAATAAGAAGATCCTAAAGAACAGAGCACAGATCAAAAGAAAATATGATAGAAAGTAATAATAATAATAAAAAAAACTTCTAATAGTTTACATTTCTTTAATAAACTAAACAGTCTTCTTCCACTTTTACATTTTAAGAGTCTTACAGATTTACTGAACAACCAAAATTCCTTTTGAAAGACAGAAAACAATGGCTTTGTTTAAGGCACTTACATTTATTAATATAAAATTTGCCCAAAATAAAAATATTATTCAGTAAAAATTGAGTTTGTACATCTTCCATTATTAAGCCAAAAATTATATCATTTTTAGAAAATTGAGAAGTCAAATTGATTAAAACTGTAAGTCACTCAAATATATCAGACCAAAAAGCTCCACTAATTAAACAGTCAAAGAATAAGTGTGCAGTCGTTTCAACATCAACCTCACAAAAGGTACAATTATTGTGATCAATGTTAAATCTATATCTAAGATACTCTAAAGATGGGTAGATTTTATTAAAAATATTAAAGTGAACTTCCTTGGCTTTGGGAGGTATCAGAAAGGAAAGAAAAATGGTTCTTAATTTGAAAATAGAATTCTTGGGAAAAAGAAAAAATACGTTATTTCGATTAGCTTGATTTGGAAATTTATCTTGGGTCAATAAAGTTCCTATTAATTTATTTGGCAAGCTACTCCTAATAAAATCTTGCCCATTTATTATTAAAGAAGGTAAATGAAGAGCTTCAGTTATATTGGGCACTGAATTACTAACCAACATTACAAAGGCCTTTGGAATACAATTCAATACCTTATTATATTGTTTGTAATCGCAATGAATATTATATTTATCACAAAAAGTTCTGTGATTCATGAAATTCCCTAACAGGTGAACAACAGATCAGACACCTCTTTCCCACCAATCACTAATAAAGAGTGACTTATTTCTAAATAGAATGTACCTATTATTCCAAATTGGTGAATTATGAGGGGAGAAATTATGTTTATAAATCAGCTTCCAATATAAAAGAACCTGCTTATGAAATTCTGACAATTTGAGAGGAAGTTTTTGTATTGCAAAATCACAGCGCAATAGAAATTCTGTACCACCAACACTTTTAAAGATATTTCTAGGGGTGCAAAACCAAAAACTATTATTATTTGTTAGAAAGTTTTTAAGCCAATTTATCTTGAGAGTTCCATTCATACAGTTGAAGTCTATGGCCTGTAAACCCCCTTCTTTATAATCCTTCACTAGTGTCCCTTTTTTAACATAATGAGCTTTTCTCCTCCAAATGTAATTAAAATTCATCTGATTAATGAACTTAATGTTCTTATTAGAAATAGGAAGGGATCCTGCAGGGTAAATGCATCTGGACAGAGATTCCACTTTTGTCAATAAAATTCTTCCAAATATAGAGATGTCTCTCTGCATCCATCTGTCCAATCTTGTCTTACATTCATCAGTTCTATTAGATATATTAAGTGTTTCACTTAGTTCCTTACACTGTAAAAAATAATTCTGTGGCTTTGTAAATATCACAAAAATAAAAACTTGTATTAACTTAATAAAATCTCTGAGTATCATTAAAGAGATTATTTGATTTGGGCTTACCAAAATTAATAAGTAAAAATCCCACAGTTTATTTTATCTCTAACTTACTTGTTCTGCTTAAGTATGTTTTAATAAAAAAATTAAGCATTTCGCTAACAAATTATATTGTTCACATGTCCTTAATGTTTTTGGTACATTTAAATGAAAATATTTGAGAAAGTTGCAATTAAACTTGTCAGTTTTATAAACAGAAATTACTGCTTATTTTCTATCAATTTCCTTTGTATTTTGCATCGACTTAAGAAATTGAGTAAGTTTCGCGGCTATCGTGATCACGTGGACACAACGACCGCGGTCAACAACGGGAAATCTGCTTGCCGGTCACAAGAAAGCTGAGGCTTAAACCACCTTAAGACTCCTTTAAAAATGCAGGTAAGTCAGTATTAACAGTTAATGAAATATTGGCTGTGTTTTCGGGCACGCAACACGTTCGGTGTAATTTTACAATGCTGTTGCAGCCGTGCTGTTCTGTGGTAACGTTAACAACGCAAGCTTTTCTAGAATCACTGTGGCTTTGTAGTGTTTTTTCAAACCACCAAATATTCAGCTAAAATACGGTTAATACAGCTCACCAATTTGAAATGTATGTAAAATGTCCTATTTTAAAGCAGCATAGCCTGCCCGTGTATGAGGGGGAGTGGCCGTATTACTGTTTAACGTTAACCGCCGAGTTGGTTTCGTCATTGTTATTCACTTGTGTGATGCGCATATACGTGTGAATAATTGCAGAAAACAGCGACTAAACTAGTCTATCTGTAGTCCAGCAATTGTAACTGGTGTAATGGGACAAATCCCGGTGCGCTGCAGCGTCAGTGGCCGGTTGAAATAAACCTTTTTTTATCGGCCGTCACTCTGGGTGAGTTCTCACACCATGTCGGAATAGCCAAAAACTACAACATTACTGTGTGTGAAAAGCTAACGTAACGTCTCTTTGTATAACTCGTAATTACAACTGTAAACTCGGTGCAAAGTTTTCCGGGAGCCCCTGCTCACATTTGTACCAAAGCACCGAAACATCACCCGGAATCAGTCAAATGGCAGAGGCATAACGTAGTGAAGAAATTATCGCGCAAAATCAACCATGGTTTTATTGTAGTAAAATGTATTAAGTTAACCATGTTTTTGGCAGCTTGATTACTATTTGTATTGGACAGTTTTACTACAAATATCATGGATAAGAGATATGGTTAATGTATTAATGTTGTTGTTTTTTTTGTAGTAACACTGGCTAATTTTTAAAGGGGCAGTCAACCACTACCCTACTGTTATTAATTTGAAGTGTAAATCTATGAATCTCATGGTCAAAACATTTGTTTTACAGCATTGACATCATCGTCCAAAAACATCTAAATAACAACACAAGGCAGGAGGTAAGAGCAGTTTACTATAATATTTCAGTATATGTGAAAATATAATGTTTCAGCATATATGAAATGTTAAAAAAAAAAAAAAAATCTTTAATAAGGTTTCATAAAAACCTCATGTTTCAGCCTTTAGATAAAGAAAAGGGTTAGGTCAAAATAATAATTGATTAATAAATTATTTGATGTATTTTATCTTTATCTATTTTATGTAATATTAGCTCTAACCTGCTATTCTTTATATGTGTGTCTTCAGGATGTTGCTGATCCACCTATTGGTGTTCAAGAGGAATTAGCTGTCCTCAACCAACTCCGTGATCTTAGCAGAGCCTGCTCCTATCTTGTGGGATTGACATGTGCCTTGGACCTGTGATACCCCAAGAACTTTAAAGGGTTAGTTCATCCAAAAATGAATATTAGCCCATGATTTACTCACCCTCAAAGCATCCTATGTGTATATGACTTTCTTCTTTCTAACAAATCCAATCTGAGTTATATTAAAATTTGTTCTGGCTCTTCCAAGCTTTATAATGGCATTGGGCTTATGTGAGGCACTTTTTATCATGGATGGATGCACTTTATCTGATTTTTGTTTGGACTGTTGAACACTACAACCCACCCAATGCCATTACAGAGCTTGGAAGAGCCAAGACAATGTTTAATATAATTCCGATTGGATTTGTCTAAAAGTAGAAAGTCATATACACCTAGGATGCCATGAGGGTGAGTAAATCATGGGCTAATATTCATTTTTGGATGAACTAACCCTTTAAATATACTTTGGAGGTCTTTTGAAACCTTTTTCTGGAGTTGGATCTGCTGAAACTATCAACAAAGGTTCAATAACGAAAAAAATAACTTATTTTATATATATTATTATTTTCCATTGTCCACGTGTTGTATAATTGTAAAAATGCATTTTGGTTTGGTGTTGTTGTTTTTAATGTCAGGTTTAATTGTACTCAGCCTCAGGCCTTTTAATTTTTGTAAGGTCAAGTAATTTTTGATTTTTTTTTTTTTTTCTTTGCAAGTCTGCATATCCACAGTTCAGTGGCTAAAATTTCAATTTATTTAACATGTTGTCATTTGCAAAGTATACCAGGTTAAACTATAGTTAAAGAGATAGTTCACCCAAAAATGAAAATTATATCATTAATTACTCACCCTCATGTTGTTCCAAACCACTAAGACCTTTATTCATATTCAGAACACAAATAAAGAGATTTTTGACTGAAATCAAGATCTCTCTGGCCCTCGATAGACAGCAAGGGAAATGAAAAGTTCAAGGCCCAGAAATGCAGTAAAGACATCAATAAAATGGTCAATTTGACATCAGTGGTTCAATTATAGTTAAATAAAGTTATTTTACTTTTCTTTGCGCACAAAAAGTATTCCCGTAGCTTCATATAATTACGGTTGAACCACTGATGTCACATGGACTATTTTAATAATGTCCTTACTACATTTCTGTGACTTGATATGGGTAGGACCTTTGCTGTCTATGGAGGATGGATTTCATCAGAAATATATATGTGTTCTGATGATGAACCAGAGGTCTTACGGGTTTGGAACAACATGAGGGTAGGTAATTAATGACAGAATTTTATTTTTTTGTGAACTAACCCTTTAATGACATGTTTTTATCTTTGGTCTAATTTGGTAAGCAACGGTTAATGCCTATTATTTTAAATGTTATTTTTGATGAATTTTGTATGTTTGTAAGTGTCCACAGTTCAGTGGCTAAAATTTATGTAACAAGTTGTCATTTGCAAAGTATGGTTGAATTGCAGTTATGGTCAAATATGGCAAATAAAAGTGTAATTAAAATACTGTGTTTTGTTTGTCATTTAATTTTGTTATATTTATTGTAAAGTACAATGGTAAATACAATTAAAAATATATAAGTAAAAAAAAAAAAGTAAATATAGGATATTTGTATATACAAAATATAAATTAAATCTACTCAATTTTTTTGTTTCGGATTTACTATTGAATTACTATTGCATTGCATAAAGATTTTAATTATATTTACTCAATTTTATTTAAAAGATTAATTAATCGAATTAGTTGAATCTACTTAATTTTTTTAGTTACATTTACTCTTAAAGTATATTTCAATGATTTCACAACTTTTAAATTTACTTAATATTTTTCAGTGTAAAAATGTTTCACCAAAAAAATTGAGTAGATCATAGTAAAAGTTTTTAGAGTGTACCAAGATATTTGATTCTAGATTTAACTGGTACATTGCAAATTTGTGTGAGCTGAGATTCTTTCAATGTCATTATTTCACATTTACTTAAATTAAGACATAAGCCTGAAGCATTAGAAAAATTAATAATAATTTGAAGAGTTTTTGGAACCTGATCAGAATTCTTTAGAAATAAAACTGTGTCGTCCGCCAATTGACTGATCACTATAGAATCATCAAAAACCTTCAATTGCTCAATGTCAGAATTTTTAATTGCCAGAGCAAGCATTTCCGTGGCCAAAATAAAAAAAATTGTTAATAGGAAAAGAAAGAAAACTTGGAGAGCCAACACCGGCAGCCTTGGGGCAAAAGAGCCAGAGCACTTGTGTGTGCGGCGTTCTCGAGCTGCCCCGCTGCGAAAATGCGCCCTTGCTATTTTATTTTCTAATAAAAAAAGCAGACTAGGCTATGACAACAGGTTCAACAGAGTTGGTTAGCTGGATGTGAAATAATTATTTGTATTGTTTTTATGTGCTTGTAATTGTTTTCCCTGTTTGCTATTTCAAAGTTCTGTCATCTAAATGAAACACTGTAAAAATAGTCTTTGAATTGAGATCTTGAAGGATTAGTTATCCTGTGGCCCCCTCTGGTGGACAACATTACCATTATTGCCTTCATCTCTGAATCATATTAACATTGCATAGTTTTCATTAAATATTGATTCTTGTTAGAGCAATAAATAAATGCATACATAAATATATAACAGAAGCCAAGTCAAATGAACGATTTTTTTTTTTTTTTTTTATGAAGTAACATTGAAGACAGAATGCAGAATGTGGCCTCTTTAATGTTGACATCCAATATAATGATCCCCATCCGATTTATTTCTCAACAGTTCACTTGAGACATAAACGACTGTTTTCGATTATATTCGTTAAGCTATGATGTATTTTGAAATGATCTTGTCTGTGTTTGTCCGAGAGAAGTATTTCTTATTGAGAGAAGGAGAATGAATGCGTTCTGGGGCGCGATCGTCCGAGGCGCAACGCGTTGCTGTGCATGTAAATACAGAAAATCTAAAAAACAGCACTTTTCCCCTTTTTAAAATGTTCTTCTATTATTATTGTGTTCTATCGCTGGAGTATTTTCATTTAAAAGCCTTTAAAACAGCTGTAAATGATGTAGATTAGTCAGCAAGGACGTAGAACAGCGAGCTGCAGCGCTTTGCTCTGCAAGTTCAACGAAAAATGATCATAGGCATTTATGAGTGCTCATTTTAACATTTTTATTATGTTATTCTATTTTTATTGTGTTGTATCGCTGGAGTGTTTTTATTTAAAAGACTTTAAAACAGCTGTAAATGATGTAGATTAGTCAGCACGGACTGAGAACAGCGAGCCACAGGGCGTTGCTCTGCAAGTTCAACGAAAAATATGACAGGCATTTATAAGTGCTCATTTTAACCTTTTTAATATGTTCTTCTATTATTATTGTGTTCTATCGCTGGAGTGTTTTCATTTAAAAGCCTTTAAAACAGCTGTAAATAATGTAGATTAGTCAGCACGGACATAGAACAGCGAGCTGCAGCGCGTTGCTCTGCAAGTTCAACGAAAAATGATCATAGTCATTTATGAGTGCTCATTTTAACCTTTTTATTATGTTATTCTATTATTATTGTGTTGTATCGCTGGAGTGTTTTTATTTAAAAGCCTTTAAAAGCTACAAATTAGTGATGGGATTTATGGCTCTTTGAGGGGATCCGGATCTTGGCAATCCGTTCCTTTCAAAGAGCCGTTCAAAAGAACGGCTCTTTTGGCTCTTTTTAAATATTTAGTCAGTTTTAAGAAGCCAGCTTGGGGGCATCTCAGTTTATCCTGGAAATAATCACTGGGAGGAATGATGAGGTGAGATTTGTAGTCAAATAATTAAAACTCAGATATCACACACCAATATCTGAGTTTGAATTATTCTGAAATATTGGTTATTACCTCATTTGTCATGTGTGGACTATATTCCATAGGGTTGCACAGCATCCCTCTGCTTAGACAGTGACATCACTATTTTGGATTTACCTTTAGTACAAAGTGTGTGTATTTGTAAAGCTACGTTGACTTATGTTATTCATACAATACCTACTCACAAATAAACATCAAAAACAAAGCCGGCTGCAATGAATTTCTGTGCAAAACAGCTTTTACTACAAACACTTCCACACAAGAACATTTTGATAGAAAACAAAAAATATTTAAAGTTTTAAAATTAGGCAGTATCTGGGTACGCCCCTCCCCCTATAACTATTCTGTCTCGCGGAGGAGCTAATTTGTGTGCATCTGTGTGAAACACGCATAGGAAAAAAAGAACGACAGAAAGAACGGCTCCCCCCCAGCCGCGACTCGGCTCCCATCGTTCATGTTTATGAGCCGTTCAAAAGAATCGGTTCGTTCGCGAACGTCACAACTCTACTACAAATTATGTAGTTTTGTGAGCACGGATGGAGGGCAGCGAGCCGTTGCTGTGCATTTACACGCATAATACGTCAAAGGCGTTAATTTGGCCTTTTTAATATGTTCTTCTACTATTATTGTGTTGTATCGCTGGAGTAGTTTTATTTACAAGACTTTAAAACGTGCAAATAAAGCCGTTTAATGAGGACGCTGCAGAGAGCTCGCAAGCTCCGTAACCCGAAGCGTAACCCGAAGCGTCAGTTTTATATAAAACAGCTCACAAACACCTGAATTTATGTTTTGATGTTTTCTAATGGGTGGATTGCATACAATCGCTGGAATATTTTTTTTTTTTTTAAACGCTTTAAAAGACGTACAAATCATGTAGTTTAGTGAGCGCGTGCGGATAGCATTAGCTGATCGAAGCGGTCACAAATCTATGATGTTTTACACTCTTCTCTGGCCAGACAGTCATCATTCATGAGCCATGGACCTGATAATAATCAGATATGTTGGTTTAGCTTGTCAGTATGAATTAAATTCATGTATTTATTTGTATTTTTAACCGAGTTTAAAGTGAAAGTATGAGGAGATAGCCGACTCCGCCTCTGGTATTGCTCCTCTAGAGGGGGCATTTTTTCTCAGTCAATGTAAGTCTATGGGAAATATTTAATTTTTTTTACAAATTATTTATGGGAAAACTGTATGTCTGATCAGTCTAAAAAAGATACAGCAACAAAGCTAAAATTAGATCCCAGGTTTCTGCCAAGTTTGGTGTTTGTGGCATTAAAGCCCTGGGACTAGTTAGAGATGAAGTCGGAATTTTTTTCTCAGACAATGGAAGTCTATGGAAAATATTCAACACTTAAAAATTATTTATGGGAAAACTGTAAGTTTGATCAGTCTAAAAAGATATAGCAACAAAGGACCAATATTATCCCAGGTCTCTGCCGAGTTTGGTGCTTGTGGCATTAAAGCCCTAGGAGGAGTAGCGTTTGGAAAAATAAGTCTAAGAAGAATAATAAGAATAATAATAACTAGATAAAAAAGTTCGTCAAGACAAACTTTAAGTTGGCTTGAGAAAGCCGGACCAGAAAGTTTTAAAAAGTTTGAAAAGTTTAAAAAAAAAGTTCAAAAAGTTTAAAAAGTTTGAAAAGTTTAAAAAAAAGTTTAAAAAGTTTTAAAAAAGTTTGGATGGTTTTCAGTCTGAAATAGTTTGAAGTTTTAAAGTTTGAAGTTTTAAAGTTTCTAGCATGATTAACATGTTGCTAGCACATCTCTAGCATTACTAGCATGTTGCTAGCACGTTTCTAACATGATTAGAAAGTTGCTAGCATGTTTCTAACATGATTAGGAAAGTTGCTAGCATGTTTCTAGCATGACTAGGATGTCGCTAGCATGTTTTAGCATGACTAGCATGTCACTAGCATATTTCTAGCATGATTAGCATGTCGCTAGCATGTTTCTAGCATGATTAGCAAAGTTGCTAGCATGTTTGTAGCATGATTAGCATGTCGTTAGCATGTTTCTAGCATGATTAGCAAAGTTGCTAGCATGTTTCTAGCATGATTAACATGTTGCTAGCACATTTCTAGTATTATTAGCATGTTGCTAGCACGTTTCTAACATGATTAGAAAGTTGCTAGCATGTTTCAAACATGATTAGGAAAGTTGCTAGCATGTTTTTAGCATGACTAGCATGTCGCTAGCATGTTTCTAGCATGATTAGCATGTTGCTAGCATGTTTCTAGCATGATTAGCAATGTTGCTAGCATGTTTCTAGCATGACTAGCATGTCGTTAGCATGTTTTTAGCATGACTAGCATGTCGCTAGCATGTTTCTAGCATGATTAGCATGTCACTAGCATGACTAGCATGTCGCTAGCATGTTTGTAGCATGATTAGCATGTCGCTAGCATGTTTTTTTAGCATGACTAGCATGTTTTTAACATGATTAGCATTTTGTTAGCATGTTTCTAGCATGATTAGCAAAGTTGCTAGCATGTTTCTAACATGATTAGCATGTCACTAGCATGTTTCTAACATGACTAGCATGTCGCTAGCATGTTTCTAGCATGATTAGCAAAGTTGCTAGCATGTTTCTAACATGATTAGCATGTTGCTAGCATGTTTCTAGCATGACTAGCATGTTTCTAGCATGATTAGCATGTTGCTACCATGTTTCTAACATGATTAGCATGTCACTAGCATGTTTCTAGCATGATTAGCCAGTTGCTAGCATGTTTCTAACATGATTAGCAAAGTTGTTAGCATGTTTCTAGCAGGACTAGCCAGTTGCTAGCATGTTTCTAGCATGATTAGCATGATTAGCCAGTTGTTTTAGCATGTTTCTAGCATGATTAGCAAAGTTGCTAGCATGTTTCTAGCATGATTAGCAAAGTTGCTAGCATGATGTTGGTTAGCATGATTAGTAAAGTTCTATAGATGTTTCATGATAGCAAAGTTAATGGTTAGATAGATAGATAGATAGATAGATAGATAGATAGTAATGTTAGATAGATAGATAGATAGATAGATAGATAGATAGATAGATAGATAGTAATAGAATATAGATAGATAAAAGATAGATAGATAGATAGATAGATAGATAGATAGTTAGT
>NW_026129373.1:21747-26687 GCF_022985175.1 Labeo rohita | reverse complement strand
AAGCAAGCAGGATGCACTTTCTGCCTTCTTGGTCTCTGTGAACTTGAATGTAAAATTTCGAAACTGTGTTTACTTGCCTTACAGACATGAAAAATATAACTATAGAGAGTGAAATATCTTCTTTTGAATGAATTCAAATAGAAAACAAATATTCAGATTATGTAATCAGTATGAAACACACATGAAGACACATCACTATTGCGGCCATTACAGAGTGTCGCCGACTTCATCTCTTAAGCCGAAAAACAAAGAAAGCACTAGTTAAGTTGGCTTGAGAAAGCCAACTAACTCAGCCCAGATCTTCAGACTGATATGGCCGGGTGTGCTATATCTTTTCTAACTGATCGGACTTACGGTTTTCCTAAAAATGATGTTTAAAACTGGGAAAAATCCCATAGACTTACATTGACGGAATGTTCAAATGAGCCAGCACTTTTCAAATCCCAACTGTCAAAACTCCCAGAATCCTTTGAGCCTCAATCAAACTTCCCTTCTATGTACTGTATTTCTAATCCATTCAAACTCATTGAAACTCATTCAGACTCATCTATCTATCTATCTATCATCTATCTATCTATCTATCTATCACTAGCCAAACTAGAGTCATGCTAGTAGCCTGCTAATCATGCTAGTAACATGCTAGTAACTGGCAAATCATGCTAGTAACATGCTAGCAACTTCGCTAATCATGCTAGTAACATGCTAGTAACTGGCTAATCATGCTAGTAACATGCTAGCAAGTTTGCTAATCATGCTATAAACATGCTAACAACTTGCTAATCATGCTAGAAACATGCTAACGACATGCTAATCATGCTAGAAACAGGCTAACGACATGCTAATCATGCTAGAAACAGGCTAGCAACATGCTAATCATGCTAGAAACATGCTAGCGACATGCTAATCATGCTAGAAACATGCTAGCGACATGCTAGTCATGGTAGAAACATGCTAGCAACTTTGCTAATCATGCTAGAAACATGCTAATGACATGCTAATCATGCTAGAAACATGCTAGTCATGCTAGAAACATGCTAACATCTTTGCTAATCATGCTAGAAACATGCTAGCAACTTTGCTAATCATGCCAGAAACATGCTAACTACATGTTAGTCATGTTATAAACATGCTAGCGACATGCTAATCATGCTAGAAACATGCTAGTGACATGCTAGTCATGTTAGAAACATGCTAGCGACATGTTAATCATGCTAGAAACATGCTAGTGACATGCTAATCATGTTAGAAACATGCTAGCAACTGGCTAATCATGCTAGAAACATGCTAGTGACATGCTAATCATGTTAGAAACATGCTAGAACATGGCAATCATGCTAGAAACATGCTAGTGAATCATGCTAAAACATGCTAGTTGCTAACATGCTAGAAACATGCTAGCAACATGCTAGTCATGCTAGAAACATGCTAGCGACATGCTAGTCATGCTAGAAACATGCTAGCGACATGCTAATCATGTTAGAAACATGCTAGCGACATGCTAATCATGTTAGAAACATGCTAGCAACATGCTAATCATGTTAGAAACATGCTAATCATGCTAGAAACATGCTAGTGACATGCTAATCATGTTAGAAACATGCTAGCAACATGCTAATCATGCTAGAAACATGCTAGCAACATGCTAATCATGCTAGAAAACATCATGCTAACGACATGCTAATCATGCTAGAAACATGCTAAACACATGCTAATCATGCTAGAAACATGCTAGCAACATGCTAATCATGCTAGAAACATGCTAGCATGCATGCTAATCATGCTAGAAACATGCTATGCTATGCTAATCATGCTAAAAACATGCTAACAACATGCTAATCATGTTAGAAAACATGCTAGCAACATGCTAATCATGCTAAAACATGCTAGCAACATGCTAATCATGCTAGAAACATGCTAGCAACATGCTAATCATGCTAGAAACATGCTAGCAACATGCTAATCATGCTAGAAACATGCTAGCAACATGCTAATCATGCTAATCATGCTAGAAACATGCTAATCATGCTAAAACATGCTAGCAACATGCTAATCATGCTAGAAACATGCTAGCAACATGCTAATCATGCTAGAAACATGCTAGCAACATGCTAATCATGCTAGAAACATGCTACATGCTAATCATGCTAGAAATGCATGCTAGCTAACATGCTAATCATGCTAAAAACATGCATGCTAGCATCTTGCTAATCATGCTAAAACATGCTAGCAATCATGCTAATCATGCTAGAAACATGCTAGAAACATGTTAGAAACATGCTAGCAACATGCTAATCATGCTAGAAATGTGCTAGCAACATGCTAATCATGCTAGAAACATGCTAGCATGCTAGAAACATAATCATGCTAAAACATGCTAGAAATGCTAATCATGCTAGAAACATGCTAGAAACATGCTAATCATGCATAGAAACATGCTAGCATTTAATCATGCTAGAAACATGCTAGCAACATTCTAATCATGCTAGAAACATGCTAGCTATGCAATCATGCTAGAAACATGCTATGCATGCTAATCATGCTAAAACATGCTAGCAACATGCTAATCATGTTAGAAACTGCTAAAACATGCTAGAAACATGCTACATGCTAATCATGAAACATTAGAAATCATGTTATTAAATGCTAATCTAGAACTTAATAAAAACATTTAAATTTCTAATCATGCTAAAACTTTAAAACATCAAATTTTTAAATTTTAACTTGCAACTTTTCAAAAACTTTTTAAAAACTTTTTCAAACTTTTTCAACTTTTTAAAACTTTTTAAACTTTTTAAAACTTTTTAACTTTTTTTTAAACTTTTTAAACTTTTCAAACTTTTTAAACTTTTTAAACTTTTTTTTTAAACTTTTTTTTTTTTTAACTTTCTGGTCCGACTTTCTCAAGCCAACTTAAAGTTTGTCTTGACGAACTTTTTTATCTAGTTATTATTATTATTCTTCTTCTTACTAAAACTGTTAACTCTAACTCGTCCTAGAGCTTTAACTCTACAAACTCCAAACTCAGCCCAGATCTTCAGACTGATATGGCCGGGTGTGCTATATCTTTTCTAACTGATCGGACTTACGGTTTTCCTAAAAATGACGTTTAAAACTGGGAAAAATCCCATAGACTTACATTGACGGAATGTTCAAATGAGCCAGCACTTTTCAAATTCCAACTGTCAAAACTCCCAGAATCCTTTGAGACTCAATCAAACTTCCCTTCTATGTACTGTATTTCTAATCCATTTAAACTCATTCAAACTCATCTATCTATCTATCTATCTATCTATCTATCTATCTATCTATCTATAACCTATCTATCTATCTATCATGCTAGTAGCTTGCTAATCATGCTAACAACATGCTAGTAACTTGCTAATCATGCTAGAAACATGCTAGCAACATGCTAATCATGCTAGAAACATGCTAGTAACATGCCAATCATGCTAGAACTAAATGTTAGAAATCATGCTAAAACATGCTAGCAACTTGCTAATCATGCTAGAAACATGCTAGAAACATGCTAGCAACTTGCTAATCATGCTAGAAACATGCTAGCAACTTTGCTAATCATGCTAGAAACATGCTAGCAACTTTGCTAATCATGCTAGAAACATGCTAGCAACATGCTAATCATGCTAGAAACATGCTAGCAACATGCTAATCATGCTAGAAACATGCTAGCAACTGCTGCTTAAAACATGCTAGAAACATGCAGAAACATGCTAGCAACATTGCTAATCATGTTAGAAACATGCTAAACATGCTAATCATGCTAGAAACATGCTAGCAACATGCTAATCATGCTAGAAACATGCTAGCGACATGCTAATCATGCTAGAAACATGCTAGCAACTTTGCTAATCATGCTAGAAACATGCTAACAACATGCTAATCATGTTAGAAACATGCTAAAACATGCTAATCATGCTATTCATGCTAGAAACATGCTATTCATGCTAGAAACATGTTAGCAACTTGCTAATCATGCTAGAAACATGCTAGCGACTTTGCTAATCATGTTAGAAACACGCTAGCAACTTGCTAATCATGCTAGAAACACGCTAAAACCTTGCTAATCATGCTAGAAACATGCTAGCAACTTTGGTAATCATGCTAGAAAGATGCTAATAACTTGTTAATCATACTAGAAACACTTGTTATCTATCTATCTATCTATCTATTTATCTATCTAGCTTTCTGACAGACTGAATTCAAACTTTTAAACTTTTTAAAACTTCATAAACTTCTTAAACTTTTCAAACTTTTTAAACTTTTTAAACTTTTCAAACTTCTTAAACGGTTTACAATTTTCAAACTTTTTAAAACTTTCTGGTCCGGCTTTCTCAAGCCAACTTAAAGTTTGTCTTGACGAACTGTTTTATCTAGTTTATCAATAAATTATTTAAATGTGAATGCAGTCTACTTGCTGTTTTTCCCTGCATCATTCATAATTATATCTACCGGTGCGCTTCAGCACTTATTAGGCTATGTAGGCAATTATTAAGATTATCAATAAATGTGCAACTATTTGACTAATGCTTCAAATGAATGACCAGTAATATCTTTAGTTGAGGGCAGCCCTAAAAATGATCAAACACCCTCCATTGTACCACTTGAGCTGGACTGACCCACATAAAAGGTTAAAAAGGAAAGAACAATGTATATTATTTCTTACTGTGCATTTTCCCAGGGGAGCCAAACATTGCAAAGTCTTGCTGGAAACCTAATAAAGGAGATCAAAAGGTCACTCAAAAGGTACTCACAAGCTCTTAAAATATGACATCATTTTTGGTCATACAGATAAAAGTAATACATCTTTTGAATCTACAAAGTCTAATAACAACGAAATGGTGCACTTGTGTAAAACGATGAAAGCAAGCAGGATGCACTTTCTGCCTTCTTGGTCTCTGTGAACTTGAATGTAAAATTTCGAA
>NW_026129373.1:0-21247 GCF_022985175.1 Labeo rohita | reverse complement strand
CTCTAGTGTTGGCTAGCATGATTAGATAGATAGATAGATTACTAGATGAGATAGATAGATAGATAGATAGATAGATAAGATTAGATGATAGATAGATAGATAAGGTTAGATGATAGATAGATAGATAGATAGATAGATAGATAGATAGATAGATAGATAGATAGATAGATAGATAAGGTTAGATGATAGATAGATAGATAGATAGATAGATAGATAGATAGATAAGGTTAGATGATAGATAGATAGATAGATAGATAGATAGATAGATAGATAGATAGATAGATGATAGATAGATAGATAGATAGATAGACAGATAGATTGACAGATAGATAGATAAGGTTAGATGATAGATAGATAGATAGATAGATAGATAGATAGATAGATAGATAGACAGATAGATATATAAGGTTAGATGATAGATAGATAGATATGTAGATAGATAGATAGATAGATAGATAGACAGAAAGATAGATAAGGTTAGATGATAGATAGATAGATAGATAGATAGATAGATAGATAGATAGATAGATAGTAGATAGATGAGTTTGAATGAGTTTAAATGGATTAGAAATACAGTACATAGAAGGGAAGTTTGATTGAGGCTCAAAGGATTCTGGGAGTTTTGACAGTTGAAATTTGAAAAGTGTTGGCTCATTTGAACATTCCTCAGGCTTTCTCAGTCAACTTAATAAGTTTAAATAGAATAACATTATTTGGCTCTCCAAGCCAACATAACTAGATAGAAAAGATTGTCAAGACAAACTTTAAGATCAGTCTGAATAGCTGGAACAGAAAGTTTTAAAAAGTTTGAAAAATTAAAGTTTAAAAAGTTTGAGAAGCTTCATTTAAAAAGTTTTAAGTTTGATGGTTTTCAGTCTGAAATAGTTTGAAACTCCCAAAGTAGTTTTAAAAGGTTAGGTTTGGATGTTTTGAAGGCAATTCAGTCTGTCTGTGCAGATAGATAGAATGTTGTTAGCATGTTATTAACATGATTAACATGTGACTAGCAATGATCTTATAATGATTAGCAAGGTACTAGCATGTTGTTAGCATGCTTATAGGATTATTAGCAAGTTACTAGCATTTTACTAGCATGTTGCTAACATAATTAGCAAGTTACTAGCATGTATGTTAACATGATGATAGCAAGTTGCTAGCATGTTTCTAGCATGATTAGCAAGTTAGTAGCATGTTGCTAGCATGATTGTAGCATGATTAGCATGTCGTTAGCATGGATTAACAAGTTACAGCATGTTACTAGCATGTTACTAGCATGATTAGCAAGTTACTAGCATGTTTGTAGCATGACTAGCAAGTTACTAGCATGTTGTTAGCATGATTAACAAGTTACTAGCATTTTACTAGCATGGTGCTAACATAAGTAGCAAGTTACTAGCATGTTGTTAGTATGATTAGCAAGTTACTACCATGATTAGCAAGTTGCTAGCATGTTTCTAGCATGATTAGCAAGTTGCTACCATGTTTCTAGCAAGATTAGAAAGTTAGTAGCATGTTGCTAGCATGATTGTAGAATGATTAACATGTCATTAGCATGTTACTAGCATGATTAGCAAGTAACTAGCATGTTGCTAGCATGTTTCTAGCATGACTAGCAATTTACTAGCATGTTGTCAGCATGATTAGCAAGTTACTAACGTGTTGGTTGCATGATTAGCAAGTTACTAGTATGTTACTAGCATGATTAGCAAGTTACTAGCATGTTTCTAGCATGATTAGCAAGTTACTAGCATGTTTCTAGCATGATTAGCCAGTTACTAGCATGATTAGCAGGCTACTAGCATGACTCTAGTTTGGCTAGTGATAGATAGATAGATAGATAGATAGATAGATAGATAGGTTAGATGATAGATAGATAGATAAGGTTAGATAATAGATAGATAGATAGATAGATAGATAGATAGATAGATAGATAGGTTAGATGATAGATAGATAGATAAGGTTAGATGATAGATAGATAGATAGATAGATAGATAGATAGATAGATAGATAGATAGATAGATAGATAGATAGATAGATAGATAGATAGATAGATAGATAGATAGATAGAGGTTAGATGATAGATAGATAGATAGATAGATAGATAGATAGATAGATAGATAGATAGATAAGGTTAGATGATAGATAGATAGATAGATAGATAGATAGATAGATAGATAGATAGATAGATAGATAGATAAGGTTAGATGATAGATAGATAGATAGATATAGATAGATAGATAGATAGATAGATAGATAGATAGATAGACAGAAAGATAGATAAGGTTAGATTATAGATAGATAGATAGATAGATAGATAGATAGATAGATGAGTCTGAATGAGTTTGAATGAGTTTAAATGGATTAGAAATACAGTACATAGAAGGGAAGTTTGATTGAGGCTCAAAGGATTCTGGGAGTTTTGACAGTTGAAATTTGAAAAGTGTTGGCTCATTTCAACATTCCTCAGGCTTTCTCAAGCCAACTTAATAAGTTTAAATAGAATAACAATATGTTGGCTCTCCAAGCCAACATAACTAGATAAAAAAGTTTGTCAAGACAAACTTTAAGTTGGCTTGAGAAAGCTGGAACAGAAAGTTTTAAAAAGTTTGAAAAGCTTAAAGTTTAAAAAGTTTAAGAAGTTTTAAAAAGTTTTAAGTTTGATGGTTTTCAGTCTGAAATAGTTTGAATTCTAAAGTAGTTTTAAAAGGTTAAGGTTTGGATGTTTTGAAGGCAATTCAGTCTGTCAGAGATAGATAGAATGTTGTTAGCATGTTATTAACATGATTAACATGTGACTAGCAATGATCTTATAATGATTAGCAAGGTACTAGCATGTTGTTAGCATGCTTATAGGATTATTAGCAAGTTACTAGCATTTTACTAGCATGGTGCTAACATAATTAGCAAGTTACTAGCATGTAGTTAACATGATTAGCAAGTTGCTAGCATGTTTCTAGCATGATTAGCAAATTAGTAGCATGTTGCTAGCATGATTGTAGCATGATTAGCATGTCGTTAGCAGGATTAACAAGTTACTAGCATGTTACTAGCATGTTACTAGCATGATTAGCAAGTTACTAGCATGTTTGTAGCATGACTAGCAAGTTACTAGCATGTTGTTAGCATGATTAACAAGTTACTAGCATTTTACTAGCATGGTGCTAACATAAGTAGCAAGTTACTAGCATGTTGTTAGCATGATTAGCAAGTTACTACCATGATTAGCAAGTTGCTAGCATGTTTCTAGCATGATTAGCAAGTTGCTACCATGTTTCTAGCAAGATTAGAAAGTTAGTAGCATGTTGCTAGCATGATTGTAGAATGATTAACATGTCATTAGCATGTTACTAGCATGATTAGCAAGTAACTAGCATGTTTCTAGCATGACTAGCAATTTACTAGCATGTTGTCAGCATGATTAGCAAGTTACTAACGTGTTGGTTGCATGATTAGCAAGTTACTAGTATGTTACTAGCATGATTAGCAAGTTACTAGCATGTTTCTAGCATGATTAGCAAGTTACTAGCATGTTTCTAGCATGATTAACAAGTTACTAGCATTTTACTAACATGGTGCTAACATAATTAGCAAGTTACTAGCATGTTGTTAACATGATTAGCAAGTTACTAACATGATTAGCAAGTTGCTACCATGTTTCTAGCACGATTAGCAAGTTGCTAGCATGTTTATAGCAAGATTAGCAAGTTAGTAGCATGTTGCTAGCATGATTGTAGCATGATTAGCATGTCGTTACCATGATTAGTAAGTTACTAGCATGTTTGTAGCATGACTAGCAAGTTACTAGCATGTTGTTAGCATGATTAACAAGTTACTAGCATTTTACTAGCATGGTGCTAACATAAGTAGCAAGCTACTAGCATGTTGTTAGCATGATTAGCAAGTTGCTAGCATGTTTCTAGCATGATTAGCAAGTTGCTACCATGTTTCTAACAAGATTAGAAAGTTAGTAGCATGTTGCTAGCATGATTGTAGAATGATTAGCATGTCGTTAGCATGTTACTAGCATGATTGGCAAGTAACTAGCATGTTGCTGGCATGTTTCTAGCATGACTAGCAATTTACTAGCATGTTGTTAGCATGATTAGCAAGTTACTAGCGTGTTGCTTGCATGATTAGCAAGTTACTAGTATGTTACTAGCATGATTAGCAAGTTACTAGCATGATTCTGGTTGCTAGGCATAGATAGAGTTTGAATGAGTTTAAATGGATTAGAAATACAGTACATAGAAGGGAAGCTTGATTGAGCCTCAAAGGATTCTGGGAGTTTTGACAATTGGCATTTGAAAAGTGTTGGCTCATTTGAACATTCCGTCAATGTAAGTCTATGGGATTTTTCCCAAATTTGATCGTCATTTTTAGGAAAACCGTAAGTCCGATCAGTTAGAAAAGATATAGCACACCCGGTCGGATCAGTGTGAAGATCTGGGCTGAGTTTGGAGTTTGTAGAGTTAAAGCTCTAGGAGGAGTTAGAGTCAACAGATTTGGTCTCAGAAGAAAATAGAATGTCAGTAAGTTGGCTTTCTCAAGTCAACTTAACTAGAAACTAAAGTTTGAAAACAAACTTTAAATGTTGGCTTGGAGAGCCAACCCGGGCAGCCTTGGGGCAAAAGAGCCAGAGCATTTGTGTGTCCGGTGTTCTCAAGCTGCCCCGCTGTGAAAATGCACCCTTGTTATTTCATTTTCTAATAAAAAACTAGTGTTATGGTCATAATATAACACTAGTTATATAACATACTGTTATGATCATAATGATCCACCTTTGAATTATTTCTCAACAGTTTATGTTCACATTAGGCATAAATGACTGGTTTTGATTATCTCCGCCAAGATGTGATATATTTTCATATAATTGCAATTGCGTTTGTCAGAGAGAAGTCTTTCTTATTGAGAGAAGTGAGGATAAATGCATTCCGGGGCACAATTGTTTGAGCCGCAATGCGTTGCTGTGCATTTAAACACAGAAAATCTCAAAAACAGCAATTTTCCCTCTTTAATATGTTCTTTTTCTATTATTGTGTTCTATCGCTGGAGTGTTTTCATTTAAAAGCCTTTAAAACAGCTGCAAATGATGTAGATTAGTGAGCACGGAAGGAGCGCAGTGAGCTGAGACATGTTTCTCTGCAAGTTTAACACTAAAAATATGACAAGCATTTATAAGCAGTCATTTTCCCCCTTTTTTTCCCCCTTTGGGCAGCATTGGGGAAAAAAAGCCAGAGTACTTGTGTGTGCTGTATTGTTGGGCTGATTCATTGCAAAGGAAATGTACTAAAGTTACAGTGTTTGTAATATATTTTTTATGAAGTTCTGTTATTTAGTTTTGTAATGAAAGAGCCTAGCAGGTTATGACAAGAGGTTTGACAGAGATCGCTTGCTGAATGTGGAATATGTCATGCTTTTATTGTTTGTTCTGTTTGCTATTTGAAAGTTGTGTCATTGAAGCATTGTGGGCAGCAACAGAGAAGGTAATTGAGACAATGGAGATGATCATAGGCTTCTGTAGATAATGTAGGAAGTCAGTAGACAGTTGTTGTTTTTTTTTGAGTAAATTATGAATTCTTCATATTAAAACAGATAAATAATATAGTGTCCTTTCTTCAGTTAGAGATACATAAAATGATGTCTGACTAACTGAGAAAATAAAGTCAATATCTTTAAAATGAAAGAAAAGAATGTTGTGGAAATATGGAGATTACAACTTTTGCACACTTATTATAAAGTGTTTTGTTAAACAGACTGAAAAGAAAAGGAAGTTAAATGCAATGAATTACTAGAAGTTAATGTACTGAATTTTTATTACGGTCAGTCCACCTTGTGTGGACAATATTAGTACTATGACTTCATTTCTGAAGCAAATTAGTGTAAATGGCTAATATACATATATATGACAAATGTGTAATGATTACTTTATTGATGATATACGCACATTGAAGTCAAAGGTATTGAACTTGTATTTTATGTTATGGTTTAAGAGGTACATTTTAAGATTTAAGATTTTAAGCAGTAATTATTGATTATTATGTCAGTTGCGAAATGGTGAACAATTATAATATATGAATAAAATAATGATTACAGAAGTACAACAGTGTTGTTTTCATAAAATTTTCTGTAGACACTTGTTATTGTGTATTGTAATGAAGAAGTTTTTTTAATGGCAACAAATACATATATATGGTATTTTAATAGTGTCAGTCCTGGTAAGTAGGTTTTCATAAATATGAGTGTGTTAAGAAGATGAAAGTAGATAAATAATATTGTGATACTTCTTCAGCTGGGCATATATTCAGTTTTGTTTGACTTAAACAGTTTCTCATATTTATTGAATGGGTGTGTAAATAAACAGTTTTGGTGATGTGGGTCAAAAGAAGTTTTATTACAAGATATAAGTATAGATATGTACATAGTGCACAAAAATGTGAAAAGAACAATGTAAATAAGAAGATTTATATATTAAAAAAAATTAAAGTATTATTAAATGAATGGACAAGAAGGGGGACGGAAAACAATAAGAGTGCAGGCTGCAGGACAAGCTTAAGTGAGGGATGTGACGTCAACGATCCGGTTGTTGATATGTTCCACAAGAAGCTTCATGGGTAAGCGCTCAATGAAACTGGAGAGATTTCCAGTGTAGACCTCTGCTGAAACTGTGTAAACTTCGTCGTAGGTGTCACCAGTCTGTGATACTCCAACAATTTCGATTTCTTGTTTTGTATGTGGAGTGTGGCTAATAAAAATAAAAAAATAAAAAAATAATTTAAAAAAGCACTCTTATTAGACCCAACATGCAGGTATGTCAAATATTGTGTGTTATATAGTAAGTGTGTGATTTCATTAATGTTGTGTATGACAGAAGTGTATAATTCGATTGGATAATACATCTGTATGGATTGGCTGTGTGTGCAATTTAGATTGTGTAATCATTACCTTAACAGTTGTGTACTGAGAGGAATGCAAATGTCCTCTTCCTCGATGCACCATGTCACAGTAAAGATGGGTGATCTCTATGTTGTCTCCAGTGTTTAAGTCAGAGAGAGCTTCATCTCTCCACAGGGAAATATTAAGGAGATCAGCACTACATAGCAGCTTTAGATTTAAAACTGGAATTGAGGATCGTGTCATGTTGACTTTCTGTAGCTGTGAAAGTATAGAGGAGGTGGCAAAAATGTTACAGGTAAGCAGCATATAAGAGTGTTTTGAGTAATTGAAGTATAGGAGATATATTGTATGAAGTAGTATTTGTTGAATAAGTGAGACATAGAGTGATAAAGATACTTACTTTTTTCACTTGGCCTAGAAGAGTTATATATCCATCTGTGGAGTATATGTTTTCTTCGTTGCCAGACATGGGTGTTGAGGGTGGACAGAGTGCAGCGTGTGCAGCTTTTACTGCATCCTCTGTGACCATGAGTGGAGCTGTGCGAAATTTCTGTGTAGCTGGTCCTACTAGCAAATGGGCTAGCCCTTCTGTGGTAGAGACAATCACATTTTTTTGAATGTAGGTAGCTCCTTCCTCAAATTCGGGGTTTGGGCCAGATCTTTTGTGAATGTAGGTCTTTGTATTGTCAGTGAGGGTACGGACTGATGTTGTCCTGTATGTTGCAGGTTCAATTTTAGATTTTTTGTACATGAATGTTTCTGCTTTATTGATCACACGGGTCTGAATGCATTTGCAAGTAATTCTGGACGGACGAGTACACGGAGTAGCCATTCTGAGGGTAAAAAGAAAAGGGCAAAAAGTGAATAAAAATGCAAACAAACAAACTATAGAAGGAGTGGTATTGTAAAATATGGCAAACGATCTTCAATAATGTGTTACTTTGGTTGGTTGTATGTTTGTTACACATGGGTTGAGGACCATACAGGGAATGTTTGTAATAAAGTGTTGTAAAGAAGAAAAGGAAATGTTTTAGAGATGTAATAGTAATGACGTAATATATATTGATAAAAAGTATATAAAACGTTGTAATATTTTGGAAGCAATATATGAATGATGCAACTGGTATAAGTTGGGGTACATTTAAGATAAACATCAGTATATTAATAAAATATCTGTAATAGTACGAACATGTAGTGTTTGTCTACCGCGGCTGTAGACAAAGTAATTGCAAACAATGGGACTTTTAGTTTGACATGGCTACTGTATTCTGGGGGGTGGTGGATTCAAAAATCGACGGAGGAAGACAAGCATTATAATATCAAGTGTTGTGTTATAAGTAGCTGCAAACAGTATACTGTATGTATGCTTCTAAAGCATAAGTAGAAGAATGTAAGCAGCAGAATGGTATAAAATACGTAAAATGCGTAGAAAAGCAAGTAGGGGGAACAATAGTGGCGTAATTGTTACAGTCGAACGTATAGTGTACATGTTAAGCAAAACTTGGTTATTATATCTGTATAAAGTTTCAATGGTTTGGATAAAAAAAGCACAATTACCCAGTTACTTAAAATAGTGCAAATAAATGTTTTGATATATAAGGTTGACTTACCTTTGAAACGGTGTTGCTGTACGTGCGTCTGTACTTTACGCGCTGTACTGGGTCCTAAAAAGGAGTTTGTAGCTGTGCACGACTTTGTTTTTCTTGTTAGAAATAAGGAAAATTCTGTTATATTATTGAATGAAAATAAAGAACATGCATCGTAAGGGCACTGTAATAATTTTCACCAGTTGGAAAAATTAATAAATATATTTGGCGCTCAAGGGTTGTGTAGTTCAAACGATCTGGCAGCAAAGAGGACACCTACGTTTTGCTTCCAGGCCTACGTGTCAAAGTGATTAGGGAGGTGAGTTATGAAATATAATACAGTTGTTTTTTTAAGAAAAAGTTACCGTAATAACCGTAATATAATGCGTTCCGTAATAACGCATTATATGTGTAAAATGTAATTTTGAGCAATATAAAGGATATTTGTTCGTTGTGTATTTTTGTAGAACAGGGTAATGTTTTGGCAACGGCATGGTATTGTGTGTAGATATGTAAAAGCTGTGATGTCTTATTTTGTAACACTATGTGATAGTTCGTTATGTAATTTGTGTTAGGGAGGTAAAAGTGAGGAAAACCAAAATATTGTCTATTATTAGGAAGTGCGTGGGCGTAGGGACTTCGATGTTGCGTTGCGCACTGTAAAAAATGTAACAATTGTGTCATAGTTGTTGCACACAAGTGTTTTCGTGTAGATGTTTTTATTAATATAGACTGACATGCAAAGAGACAAGATACATTGTGCATAGCACAATGTTTTATTTGTATCCAAGAGAAGGTGATGCGAACAGTACGGAGAGCTAAATAGTGTTATTCAGGTTTTCATTCAGTGTCACAGGCAGAGGGCGCTCTAACGTGCCAGGAAGTTGCTAATATGGACAAAGGTATCCAGCTTTCGCTGGAGTGAAGCAGCATAAAAAGCATACTAATTTTGAGTAACAACATGCAAAGACAAAGGCACAATTGCGACAAAATATGGTGTATATGTGTTTGCATTATGTGTAATAATCAATATAGTATACGTAAATAAGAAATAAAGTATATAAATAACACAGTGATAGTTGACATAGCATGTAGAGTTATTACAGTATAGAAAGTATTAGGCCAGACATGGGCACTATGCCACATCCGGCCCTCTGGCTATCCTCGACGGGCCCGCGTGAGGTAATAGCTTAAGTAAAAGTCAATCGCAAAT
This sequence comes from Labeo rohita, assembly GCF_022985175.1. Taxonomy (NCBI): domain Eukaryota; kingdom Metazoa; phylum Chordata; class Actinopteri; order Cypriniformes; family Cyprinidae; genus Labeo; species Labeo rohita. The sequence continues at coordinate 11,554 of NW_026129373.1, read as the reverse complement.
AGGTGTAATTATGTGCACGCAATACAGCCGTACTGCTTTTATTTTCAAGGTCCTTATGATTATTATTAGGGGCCAAGCACCGAAGGTGCAGTGGCACCTATTGTATCCGTTGGCGTTATTATTCTTCTTCCTCTTCCGCCGCAAGTCTATGGCAGCCCATAGAACCGCTTGCGGGAAAGTTGTATAATTTTGCACACTGATAGAGGACAGTCCCAACATTAACCATAGCAAGTTTGGAGTCTCTAACTCAAACTCTCTAGCGCCACCACTTGTCCAAACTTTCAAAAGATTTATGCTAATAACGTTTGAACCGTAAGCCACACAACAAAAATTCTTTTTTCCTCTGATTCCTTGGCTTATGCCGAGTTGAATGGACACCAAAATTCAAAAATCGTAAGGTTTAGTTTTTTCGCTATTCTCAATTTTTCGTAAAACCTAATTTTTCGAAGAGTTTGAGTTTTTCGAACTCATCCTAGGCCGTTGCACCGATTGTCACAAAAATTGATCCAGATCATCTTCAGACCACGGTGGCAAAAAGTTATGGAATTCAAGTCGATTCGTCCAGCCGTTCATGAATAACACGCGAAAGAATTCTACGAAAAGCTAGCAAAAATCAATGTGAGGCTATATCTCCGTAACAGTTTGGCATATTGACACCAAACTTGGTGTGTGTTATAACAAGCATGACCTGAGGCTAACTGCAGTGTTTCGGTGCAGTGCCCCCTAGTGGTCAGGAGATATGAAAAATGGCTATTTTTCTTTATAACGTCTGAATGATTTGTCCAAAAATCACAAAACTGGTCTCTTTAGATTCGGTGTGTCATACAGAGTCGAACCATATCCAATTTTCCCATGTCAGCCATTTTGGGTGTCGGCCATTTTGAATTTAGCTTTAAAATGCTGTATCTTGAGAACAGATTAGCGTATCATTACGACATTAATTACAAAAATGTTCAGCACCATGCCCTGAATGTACATACAAATTTTTGGGCCAGCGCCACCTTGTCGTCAAAAGTTATAACGAAATTTTGAAAAATGCTAATAACTTTTGCGTACATTAGCCTATTGAAATAAAACTGATTTTGATAGATTCCTTCGGTCATGCTGAGAACACCGATACCAATTTTGCCAATTTTGGCCGAACTTCCTGTCCGCCATTTTGATTTATGTTGAAAACCTACTTTTTCGAACTCCTCCTAGACTGTTCGTATGATTTGCACCAAATTTGACTCGGATCATCCTCCGACCAAGCTGGCAAAAAGTTATGAATTTTGCGTCGATACACAAAACGGTTTTCGTTTGGCGGATCAATGAATATGCCATACAGATGCCAAACTGCATCTGAGGCTGTATCTCTGCAAAGGTTGGAGATATTTACACCAAACTTTGTATGTGCCATTGTCACCTCACACTGACAACGCCACACTATTTTGGTTACAGCGCCACCTATTTGTCAAGAATAATAATCCATTCATTAAACATAACCATAACGTATCGTATGACTGCTTCACATACTTGTGAAATATATCTATAGAAAGTTTAAAATGTTTACTTTTAAACGAACACATTCTAAATGAAAACAAATATCCCGTGATTATGTAATCTGTATGAAGGTTGCATTTGTATGTAAAGGCGCGTTCAGTAGTTACTCGCAGATGTTAGCATTGTGCAGCCGACAAGGACATATAAACACTAGTTTATGAATAAATTAAAATATGATTTTTAAATGACACATTTATAAATATTAGCCGACATGTATCTGTGCTTTGTAGCAAAGTTATTGCGTGTGCTTGAGCGTGGAAAATATTAAGATTGGCTTTGAATGAACAGTTTTAATATAAACATGCGATAAGTTAATAACAGCTTAAATGAAAGAGTAGTTAATCTCTATTACATAACCACTAGACGTCTCCGTTTTTAAAGGATTTAATAGTCAGCAAAATTTCGCGTTCAGAACTTTCACGCCCTTAAGAGTGAATTTTTTTTTTTCCTTAGAAACAAAAAACCAATTTATTGAAGAAGACAAAAAGGTCTATATATATATTTTGTGAATTGGTAACCTATCTTCATCCGGCAGTTATTGTTGCTTTTATATTGGTACTTTTCTCAGGGGTTTAGAAAAATATAAATAGATTGTACAAGTTATTGGTAATGAATACATTCTATGAGAATGTATGTTTCAGGTTTTGCTCACAAATGTCACGTTCATAATGCAGAAATTGCATCATACTAATCTTTGAAATACTTGTTTTTGTACAAAGTAATGATGGTAGTTTTTGAAACGCTGCATGTTTTTTTTATTTATTTATTTTAAACTGTTTTTGTGAATGTTCATTGAATAGTGATATAAATGTGTGCAGAGCAATTTCATTGTTTGATCAATGTTTCATGTAATATTTGTATTTATTAATTTTTTTTGTATTCTATTTTATTACTTTTGTGTGAATTTTTGTATTAATATTTATTGGTATGTAGTTTTATTGATATGGTGTTGTTATTTGTTCGTTAGGTAGTTACTTGTGTTAATAAATGGGCACATTGTTGAATTTTTCACATCATAGGCATGTATAATAGCTTAGTGTGCAAAATAAAATGCTATAGTTTGCCTAATTTAACACTGATGTTCTGTGTTTTTCTATTTTTTTAGGTTGTGTCATCTTGGTTTCTTCACTGCAACTCAATACTGGGTGTCAGACGTCATTGGTAAGAGATAAACACATTGAGTAGATTAATATTTAGATATAAGCCATACTGTTATGCAAAGGCAAAAGACTGTAAATGTGATTTTTGGCAAGTGTAAGCGCACAATTTTTAAATGTAGATAATTTTTATTACATTAACAAATTTCCAGTGTTCTACCTATAATTACTTTAGCTGGATGAATAAAAGAGTTCATTTTTGTCAGTTTCACACTGTAGCAAGTTAAGGTCTTTAGCCTTTGTAGTCCAGCATAGCTGTCTTGAATGGTTTGTTACCATTGTATTGTATAAAGTTAGTATTTTGCTTGATTTTTATTTGAGTGTTGTCACTATCTAAAACCAATTTGTATTTTTTTAGGTGTTTCTTCATAGGGTAGTGCTACGTAGGTTCTGTAAGTACTTCAGTGAACATACTGTATTATGTGAATAAAAGTAATTAGTCTTTTGTTATAATATTTCGATTTAATGCAATTAATGAATTTTGAATAAACAGAAATGAATATTTAAGTTAGTTTTGAGTGAAGTATGACATGTTGCACCCTCAATTGGGTAAGTAATTGTTTTAATATTGTAAAAAGTACACAAAAACACACACACATAAATATTTTTTGACATGTTAATTTTGTCAGTATGTAGTTAAATGTGAAGTGTTGAAATAAATGTTAGTCAATGTGCATTTAACATTACAATTAACATGGTTTCTTTCTGTGTGTGTTTGTCCCAACCTGTCCTGTCCTTTCCTGTCCATACCTTGATATTTCCATTCAAACCTTTATCTTGCTTACTAATTTAAACTCCTGCCAGTGTTCCTTTCTATCGTTTCTTTTCCAACTGACAACTGGCCACACTCATGCTGCTACATTGCTTTACTACTAACCTCTTATGCATCTAAGCTACGCTTGCCAACGCATCTTTGAAAAGCGGTCAGAAAAGCTACCCAAATACTGATCTTTGATCATCCCTGAATCAAAAACACTTGATATTGCAAAGAGAAATCTTTGACTTTGAATTATAATCTGAAAACACAGGTAAGAAAACCTGAGGAAAACACAGGTAAGAAAAAAAGTGTTCGAATTTCACCAATAGTGAATAGTACTTTCATCTGCACTGTTTTTATTGTGTTTAAGGACCACTAATTTGACTTCATCAACTTATTGTCATAAACAAGATATATTACCTTTGAGTACCAGTTAATGTAGTATATATATTCAGTAACGCATAATTATTTAGACATTACTGAATACATTATTTTTATATTTACTACATTTATTTCCCAGTACTGAAACAACATCATGCCAAAAAAAGGAAAGAGGAGTGAATCTCAGAAACAGCGCAGAAAGCTTGAAGCTGCACTGGAGGCCAATAGCAGTAACATATCAGTGTCAGGTATGAATGATGCACACCCATATGTTGTGTCTGTTAGAGCATCGCATTGTCAAAGTGATCCTAGGTACAACATGTACTCGAGGGGCCGCCAGTGTACTTGCAATTCTTTAATGTTTCTAGCAGTCCATCATGAATGTAATGAGCTAAGCAGTGGTGATTTCGATAACATTTTACAGAAAGGCAATGCACTTTACAATAGTACCAAACAAACACTGCAGAGCAAAGGAAAATTTGTCCATAGTTTTTTAAGCTTTGATGAGCTACCAAGCACAATTAAGACAAACTCAGAGTTGTATAACATTGTGAAACATCCTCAGAGGTTTGGATGTCTAAGAGATAAACCTCCAGTAGGCGATTATGAAAATCTTGCAAACACACTGCAATGTCTTAGAAGTGATGTGAGTGATGCTCTGCTGTTATGTGGACTAACATGTATTGCTGTGTTTAGAGATTACTCAGGAAGGTTTAGTTATTTTGATTCACATTGCAGAACAATAGATGGTATGTACACTGATGAAGACACTGGTACGGCTTTGATGCTGACGTTTTTCTCTTTGGAAGATTTGGTAGAGAGAGTATTAATTTTGTTGCAGGCATGTTTGGACTTAAGTGATCAAGAACAGTTTGATCTGCTGCCTGTATCATTTGAAAATACATTAATGGAAAGTTGTGTGGAAAGTCAACATTATGTGACGAGCCATGAGCTTGAAATAGAGCGACAGCCATGTGTCTTTGTTGAAAACACAGCTCTATCCAATAAGGACAAGTGTGGTGAAATTTTAGAACACTATGGTGAAGTCCAAGATTCAGTTCCGCAGATACCTGCGAAAAATTCCAGCAACGTTACATCAAGTATGACAAATTTAAATGAGCAGTCAAAGAAACTGAACAAGATGCGAAAGAGAAAGGCTTATAATGCAAAATGGCACAAAGATCAGGCTCACAAAAAAAACATACTCATGAGAATAAAAAAACTTCACATAAAGTCTATGAGTATAAAAAAAGTAGTGAATACAAGCAACGACAAATAGAAGTTATGAAGAAAACCTACTGGAATAATGTGATTAACAGGGAAAAACGCAAACAAGCAATGAAATATAAGTATAAAAATATTGATGAATACAGAGACAGAAAAAAAAGCAAGGTTACCATGAATTACAAGAATACTGCCAAATTTAGAGAGAGACAAAAAAACTATGTACGTCAAAAGTATAGAAATAACAAACAATTCAGAGAAAAGCAAAAGAAGTACATAAATGTACATTACAGGAATAATGAGCAATTCAAAGAGAGGCAAAAGAGCTACGTAAATGTACATTACAGGAATAATAAGCAATTCAGAGAGAGGCAAAAGCGCTACATAAATGTACATTACAAGAATAATGGAAAATTTCGAGAAAGGCTGTCACGAATCTGGTCGGTGTCCCGTTGTCCACTCACCACCAGATGTCACTCTCGCTTCACCTACACACTCTGACTGTTACTTTGCATCTCGGACTGCATCTCCCATCCTCCACCGCTATGATTGCGTCAGCCCCCGTGACCAATCAGGCGTTCTATAAAAACCCCGGTCCTCCCCAGTGCACTTCCTGGATTGTTGTATTATTGTATTATTGTATTCCTATTGTTAGCGTTTCCTAGTTTCTTGTTCCAAGTTCCTAGTCCCCAGTGTTTTGTCTTTCCTGCCTGGTTTTCTCGTTCTGACTGTCTAGCCGCCTGCCTTTTGGACTATCGCTCTCGTTTATTGGATTATTCTCTCCGACTGCCTGTGATATTCCTGTCTGCTCCCGTCTCGACCCTGCCTGTACGACCATGTCTTTGTCTCGCCCATATGATAAAAGCTCGCGTATGGATCCGCTCGCCTCTCGTCTCGTTCATCCGGTTACAGAACAATCCAGCACCACAGGATCCAGCAGCTTCACCCCCGGACAATCTTCCGATATGGACACCGACAGAACCCTCTTCAGGATCAAACAGGGATCACACACACTGGATCGTTACATCCGTGAGTTCATCTCTATTTCCAATTATTCCACCCTACCAGACTGTTCTAAGATCGAGATATTCTGTGACGGCGTCAACCAGCCCCTCCGTACGCTGTTGAGACGTGAGGGTCCGCGCTCGTCACTGGAGGCATTTTTGAACTTTGCGTTATTGCGTGTGGGTTCGCCGTGCACCGTGGGGGTCGCAGAGAGGGAACGTGACAACGCGGTAAAGGCGACCGCGCGTCCCACCCGCAGATTGGCGGTCATGCCGGAGCACGATCCCTCAAACACGTTTGCCGCCTGGATCGCTCGTGAAATGGCAGCCGTGCAGGAGCGCGCTCAAGCTATGGCGACGGCTGCGGAGAGCGCTCATTTAATCGCGGCAACAGCTGCGCCCGTTCACAAGATGGCAGCCGCGTCGGAGCGCGTTCATGATACAGCAGAGACCACAGAGCCCGTGCACAAAATGGCGGCAACTGTGGTGCCCGTTTGCAAGATGGCGGCGAAAACAGAGCTCCGTCACGTCACAGCTGCCATATCAGAGCCATATAAAGTTGCAGCTGCATTTCCCGACTCAAGTCAAGTTTCCAAGTCAAGTCAGATTGCAACTGTGTTTCCTGTGTCAAGTCAAGCTGGAGCTATGTTTCCTGCGTCAAGTCAAGTCAGAACCGCTCTTAAGGCAAGTCAAGCTAAAACTGTGTTTCCTGTTTCAAATCAAGCCAGAACTGTTGTTTCTGTGTCAAGTCAAATTACAGCTGTCGCTTCTGTCTCAAGTCAAGTTACAGCCATCTTTCCCGAGCCACTGCACAAGATGGCTGCCACGCCAGAGCCACTGCACAAGATGGCTGCCACGCCAAAGCCACTGCACAAGATGGCTGCCATCTCCAAGCCACTGCACAAGATGGCCGCCGTCTCCAAGCCACTCCACAATATGGCTGCCATTCCAGAACCTGTGGTCAGCACCCGGACACCACCTATGGTCATGATGGCCCATGTGCTGGACACACCCCTAATGGCGGTATGGGCAGCTAAAGTGGCGCTCCATGTCGCGGCGGCTACCCCTGAGTCAGGTCAAGACACAGAGTCAAGCCAGGACACAGCCGTCGTTCTCCATGAGTCAAGCCAAGTCACAGCTGTTCCCCACGAGTCAAGTCACGTTACAGTTGTCGTTCCTGAGTCAAGCCATGTTGTTCCTGAGTCAAGTCACGTTACAGCTGTTGTTCCTGAGCCAAGCCATGTTGTTCATGAGTCAAGTCCCATTACAGCGGATCTCCATGAGCCAAGCCAGGTTACCGCAGATCCTTAGGAACCAAGTCAAGCGGCTGAGTCAAGTCAAGCGGCTGAGTCAAGTCAAGCGGCTGAGTCAAGTCAGGCTACAGCTGAAGCCCCCAAGTCCAGTCAAGCTTCCAAGTCCAGCAACGTCAAGGCTGTCGTTCCTGTGCCAACTAAGGTCATTGATCTTCATGAGCCAAGTCAATTCACTACTGAGCTTCTCGAAGCTGGTCAAGTCACAGTTGGTCACCACGCCTCGTCTGACCACCCAGAGTCAAGTCACGCCTCGTCTGACCGCCCAGAGTCAAGTCACGCCTCGTCTGACCGCCCAGAGTCAAGTCACGCCTCGTCTGACCGCTCAGAGTCAAGTCACGCCTCGTCTGACCCTCCAGAGCCCCGTCACATTTTCTCCATTTGTCACCGATGGAGTTTTGGTTCCTTGCCGCTGTCGCCTCTGGCTTGCTTAGTTGGGGACACTTTCTCTTAACACAATATTGCATTTTATTTTATTGTTTTTGATTAACTACCTTTACCTATAATGTGAGTGTTTAATGTTGCCTTTGGTTTGCCTTGATGTACTGTTTCCTATTTAATACTGTACAGCCGCCTTGTCACAATTCTGTATTGTTAAAGGCGGTATATAAATAAAGGTGACTTGACTTGACTTGACTTGACATCCCGTCTATCTGTCTAGAGCCTCACCATGTCTCGTCTGACCGCCCAGAGTCAAGCCACGTCCCCCTGACGGCCCAGAGCCTCTCCATGTTTCATCAGACCTCCCAGTGCCTCGTCATGTCTCGTCTATTTGTCCAGAGCCAAGTCACGTCTCGTCTGACCTTCCAGAGCCGCGCCATGCCTCGTCTGATGTCCCACGATCACGGCCTATCATGATAGCCAGGGTACTGGACCCACCACAACCTCCCGCTGCTGCTCTTCCTTTAATGGCGGTTGCCATCTGGTGTGTGTGGGCTGCACACTGTGCCCCTGAGGTCACGTCTGTTCACAAGTCAGCTCCTGAGGTCACGTCTGTTCACAAATCAACCCCTGAGGCCACGTCTGTTCACCAGTCTGCTCCAGAGCTCCCGTCTGATCTCAAACCTGCTCCAGAGCTCCCGTCTGATCTCAAGCCTGCTCCAGAGCCCCTCTCTGATCTCAAGCCTGCTGCAGAGCTTTCGGCTGGTCTCCAGCCTGCTCCAGAGCTCCCCTCTGATCACAAGCCTGCTTCAGAGGTCCCGTCTGGTCTCAAGTCTGCTCCAGAGGCCTTCCCCATCGGAGAAGCTGCGCCAATGCCTCCAGAGGTGTCGGCGCCTGCCGTAGAACCTCTTATGGAGGGGGCGTTAACCACTAAGCTCTCTGCTTCTCCCTTTTTTCTGTCTGCATCCTCTGTCACTGTTCTCCCCAGGTCCCAGTCTATGACGCAGCCTCCTGTTCCGCCCCGGAGGGCTGCTGCGCCTCCTGTTCCGCCTCGGAGGGCTGCTGCGCCTTCTCCCCCTATTCTGTCTGCCTCCTCTGTCCCTGCTTTCCCCAGGTCCCAGACCGTGACGCAGATTCCTGTTTCGCCCTGGAGGGCTGCTCCGCCTCCTGCTCTGCCTCCTGTTCCGCCCTGGAGGACCGCCCCGCCTCCTGTTCCGCCTCGGAGGGCTCTGGCGTCGCCTGTCCCACCTCCGGTTCCGCCCTGGAGGGCTCTCGCATTGCCTGCTCCGCCTCTGGCTCCGCCCTGGAGGGCTCCTGCGCCTCCTGCTCCGCCCTGGAAGGCTCCTGCTCCGCCCTGGAAGGCTCCTGCTCCACCTCCGCCCTGGAGGGCTCTTGCTCCGCCTCCGGCCCCGCCCTGGAGGGTACCTGCTCTGTCGGTCCTGCCTCAATCTCTGGGCTTCCCACATGGACCTGGTCCTCCAGCCCTCGCCCTGTCTCGCTCCCACCCCACCGCTCCCCTGGACTGTTGTTTCCTTCGAGCGTCTGGAAGCCGCTCCTTGGGGGGGGGGCTATGTCACGAATCTGGTCGGTGTCCCGTTGTCCACTCACCACCAGATGTCACTCTCGCTTCACCTACACACTCTGTTACTTTGCATCTCAGACTGCATCTCCCATCCTCCACCGCTCTGATTGCGTCAGCCCCCGTGACCAATCAGGCGTTCTATAAAAACCCCGGTCCTCCCCAGTGCACTTCCTGGATTGTTGTATTATTGTATTATTGTATTCCTATTGTTAGCGTTTCCTAGTTTCTTGTTCCGAGTTCCTAGTCCCCAGTGTTTTGTCTTTCCCGCCTGGTATTCTCGTTCTGACTGTCTAGCCGCCTGCCTTTTGGACTGTCGCTCTCGTTTATTGGATTATTCTCTCCGACTGCCTGTGATATTCCTGTCTGCTCCCGTCTCGACCCTGCCTGTACGACCATGTCTTTGTCTCGCCCATATAATAAAAGCTCGCGTATGGATCCGCTCGCCTCTCGTCTCGTTCATCCGGTTACAAAGGCAAAAGAGCTACATAAATGTACATTACAAAAATAATGAAAAATTCAGAGAAAAGCAAAAGAGCTACATAAATGTACATTACAAGAATAATGAGAAATTCAGAGAAAGGCAAAAGAGCTACATAAATGTACATTACAAGAATAATGAGAAATTCAGAGAAAGGCAAAAGAGTTATATTCATGAAAAGTACAGTAATGATGGCCAATTTAGAAAGAGACAAAAGAACTATATAAATCAAAAATACAGGACTAATGCTGAATTTAATGAACAGCATAGGAAATACATTGTTGAAAAATATTTAAAAGATCCAGTTTTTAAGCAAAGGCAAAAAGACCATTATACAAATAGATGCCGAAATGATTCTGAGTTCTATGAGAGAAGGAAGTCAAAGTTTAATCATCGTTATCACTGTGACTTACAATTTAGGGCTCGCCAAAGACTATATTACTTATTCAAAGGACAAAAGAAAAGATATGGTCTCAAGGTAAATAGCAAGATTCAGTGTGCACTACATATTCAGGGCAAATACAGAAAAATGTATCATATGCGGCGGCAGAGAAACACATTACAAAATATCCAGTCGGACATAATACTAGATCCAGGAATTGTAAAAGCTTTAAAGACATTTAGAGATGTTGTTAAACAGGGACCAACATATGTCTGCACATGCTGTGCCAGAACACTCTTCTCAAACCAAGTACGTCTTTGTGATCGTGGGCGATATCAAAAGAATCCACGTTTCTTCAGTATGCTTAAGTGGAAACTATGTTCATGTGTGCTCAGACTGTCCTGATCAATGTACCTTGGAGAACAGGAAAACAGAATGGATCTGTCACTGTTGCCATACAACCCTGATGAGAGGTTTCATGCCAGATATTGCAGTAGCTAATATGTTTCAGTTCACTCCCATTCCTCCAGAACTCAGTGATTTGAATATTCTTGAGAGACATGTTATTGCAAAGTACATTCCCTTTGCTAAAATTATAACGCTTCCTAAAGGTCAACAGAGAGCTATAAAAGGAGCTGTAATATCAGTTGCATCTGAAGTAGAATCAACAGTAAACTGTTTACCCAGACCAAGAACTGAAGCTCAAATCCTAACTGTGAAATTGAAAAGACGTCTCTGCTACAAAGGTCACTATCAGTTTCAGACTGTGAATATGCATAAAGTTTTGTCTGCTTTAAGAAAATTAAAAGAAATTCATTCAGAGTATAAAGATATTATTATAAATGATGCAATCTCAGAAGAAGTGTTTAATCAGCACGAACAATCTAGTGAAGAAACAAGTGAAATCAGTGTGTGTAATGACAAAATGCATATTGACAGTAGCAACTGCACTGACAACACAGAAGAACAGAGCAATGCAAATGAACATAATGATTCAAGTTATGACTGTGAAAGTACTGAAGAACAAGCCTCTGGTCTTGCTTTGGATACATGTCTTCAGCCCCCAGATCTTGGTCAGCACTTGTTGTCCTATGAAGATGGAATATATTGTATTGCCCCAGCAGAGAGAAATAAACCTACAAGTATGTTTAAGATTCCCAAATTAGAATCTCTTGCTTTTCCAATGCAATTTCCAAATGGTATGAACACCATTGATGAGCCTGCCAGAACAAAAGGTGTCTCCCCTAGCAGATATTTTAACACAAGACTGTTCTCTGTTGACAATCGTTGTGCTCGCGATATAAACTATATCTTCTTTGCGCATCTAGTATGTCTGTTCAGCTAAGGAAAGCTAAA
>NW_026129372.1:0-61198 GCF_022985175.1 Labeo rohita | reverse complement strand
TCAAACAGCATTTGGCTTGAGATGTTTTCTGATTACGGCCTGAATACTCCATTGGTCTGCGCTCAGTGAACCTGTCTGGGCTGCCTTCCACTGTCATGATGAACTTTGGGCCAGGAAAGAAGTGGAAATTCATGAAATCATGAACAAGTTTGGTACTGTGTCGAACTGTCCTAATGTCTAATGTAATATGTGGCTCCTTAATCAAATCCATAAAAAAAAAAAAAAGTAATGCTTATTGCATTGTGAAGCAATATACCACTTCAGAGATGCTCCAAGCAAAATACATTGTAATCAAATGTAAACAAGCATTAAAACATCATTATTTCACAATATTAAAACACTCACATGTCCAGAGGTGTCTTCACATACAGAGGAGGCACTAATATGCAGAAATATTCACAAATGAGCGATTTCTAAATGTGTCTTTATATATATATTTAGTCATTAACTAGCACTGCGTAATCCTTTAACCCTGTTGTAGATCAATCAGTAGAGTGCAGTTTCTAACGTGTACAATTTGTATATATTTATGATGTTTATATGGCAAAGCATATAAAACCCTAGAAATGTCAAAACAGAGAAAACATTAGAATAAAATGAGCCAGTAACAACATTTAACAAACACCAACCAACAAGAACACACAGTGACACCACCCAGCATATATCTGCTTTTTTATGATCCAATATGTATGCTGGCAGCCTTTCTGTTTTTAAGTAGTGATGTGTGCACATTCACATGTGCATTTTTAGCCTTACCTTTATACCAGCAGCAATAATGGACAGTTTGCTGAAACTTGCTATTGGCAACCCTTTTCCAGTTCATTATGTGAGCATGTTTTATTAATTTGTGACCTAAATGTAGTTAAACTGTGGCCATTTTTTTAAATCAATTATTTATCTTAATTTATATACTAAATAAATGTGTTTCATTTTATGTAATATAAGTCTTCAGCGGGAAGTAGACTGTAAAAAAAAATCCCTGTTTCACATGGCAGGATCAAGGATGGCACATCTCTTGTTGGCTGTTTGCTGTAATACTTTGACTTCTTTTCTAAATTACTTCTGCTGAAGGACAATGACAGCAATGACGAAGCAGGAACATCCACTTAAACATGTATTTAGGCTTAAGAGGATCACTCTGATCAGACTCTTACAAAAAAAAATATATATATATTGAACATTCAATTCTGTAAATAAATTCCCCAAGACACATGGTGATGGAGAAAAAAAAGGGGAAGAAAAATAAAAAAAATGTGCTTGCGTTCTTGTGTTGTGTTCCCCTGAAGTATTGCGCTGAATGCAAACCTTTTTATGAGAGAATGTGAAGATCCTTAGAGGAACAGAAAACTTTGGTGGGCGAATAACTCAAAGATTTGCTGCAGGATCAATACAGACAAAGCACTGCAAACCTCTGGCAGTTATTTATAGGAATTGATTTATTTGCCATACGTTTATAAAATATTAACAGCAAGTTTATTATTTTGCCGGGGGGGGGAATTGTGCATGTGAACACACACACGAGCATGCGCCACTGGTGCATGTGCAGCCCTTTAAATATTCACCAAGTAATCAGATTTGTTGTGGCATTGTGCAGTTTCGTTGGTTGATGTTTGTTAAATGCTGTTATCGTGTCATTCATTATTGTTGTTTTATCATATCTGTCCAAAGGTTATTTTTTTATCTGTGGGATTTTAAAATGATAGCATTATATAAGGGAGAGGTCTCCAAACCTGCTCCTGAGGAGAAACTACCCTGCAAATATTAGCTTTAACCCCAATCAAACATACATGAACAATCTAATCAAGATGTTCAGGGGATATTTGATATTTACAGACCTGTGTGTTGGAGCAGGGTTGGAACTAGGACAGTAGCTCTCCAGGAGCAGGGCTGGAGATCCCTGATATTAGGGTTAAATCAGAGGTTCTCAACTTTGGCCCTCAAGATCCACTTTCCTGCAGAGTTTAGCTTCAACCATGATCAATCTCGTTGTATCTTTCTAGCTATCCTGAAGACCTTGATTAGCTTGTTCAGATGTGTTTAATTAGGGTTAGAGCTAAACTCTGCAGGAAAGTGGTCCTTGAGGGCCAGAGTTGAGAACCCCTGTTGTAAATAGTCATTAAAAAGTGTGTACTTGCAATATACTATTTTTGTATTAAAACAAACTGCTATGACATTACAATCATACTCGTTCTTGCTTCTCATTCTATCTAACGAACTTTAACAGCAGAGTGTTTATCTACATGTGTAATTTACCCAAACTCCAGTCTTCAGTTCCATGTGATACTTAAGAAATCACTCTAATATACTGATTTGCTGCTTAAGAAACATTATTTTATAAGAATCAATGCTCCAGCTCAAGATTCTTTCTTGTAAACACTCCAGCTCCAAGAATTTGTCTAGTGATTTTTCATATCTTTCGCATACAGTAGTTCACCATAACACTGTGCTTTGTTCATATTTACCACACACACACACATCTTTTTTCTTTCCTTGTGTGTGAAAAGATCTTCATTGGTGTACTTGCCTTCTGTTATTTCAATAAATTGCTGACAAGGAGTTACGCCAAAAGCACCATCACTCAGATTGAGAGGCACTTTGAGATTCAAAGCTCTACCATTGGTATCATCAATGGGTGAGTGGAGATGTGTTGAGCTGCACTGAGAAATGAGGGCTGAGGTTCACCCATTATATGAGCACTTATACCAGTGAGTCACACCACTGACGCTGTAATGTGACTCAATTACTTTAAAAATTGAACAGAGACACATGATTTTTTTGTGTTCTGTAAAACATAATAAAACATGTTACATTTTCTTGCAGGTAATCTTTTACATACTTTAGTTTCACAGCCCCAAGTTCTTAAAATGTACTGCAGAATACATCTGTTCAAACACTTTTAGACCATATTCAAGACATTTTTAAATCTAATATTTCTAGAAAAAAATATGGTTTAACCATCAGGCTAAAAAGTAATAATTTACACCACAATACATTAATTTTTTTCCCATTTGGCATGTGCAAGTGCGATACAGCTGCTGCTACACTAATGATGCTGATAATTTCCACATGCTCATCTGACACCCAGAATACTGTTCTACAGCTTGTTTCTGGTAATGTGTGGTTAAATGTGGAAAAGTACCTAACAGCATAATATACGCTAAAAGGGGGAAATCTTGCCTACGTGGATGATCGTGTTGTTTGAAAACATCATGTGTCATCAAGGAAGCCAGTATCAGCCCTCTGGGAATGTCATACATAAAGCATTTTATGTTGATGAGAAAATGAATACCTGAAAAATGAATGCTGTATCAAATAGAGGTAATTACACACTTGCTCAGTCAAGCTCCCTCTCATAATAATCTACATAATACAAGTAAAGAATAACTGTCAACAGCTTGTTGAATTATTAGACAAATAATGTCTTGAGGGTGTGCATTATATTTCTAACAAAACATGGGATTGACTTCTGAAGCAGCAATCTGTGGCTTTCTGGCAGTTAATCCTGTGGCTTTCACCAGCCACCCATAGCCTGTCTCTCTCCAGCATCACTGAATGGAGCAGAAGTTTAGTGTCATTGCTCAAGCTCCACCTCTTTGGGGTCGTGCCTTGAGAAACTCTTCACCAGCAGCCCAACGTCAAACTGAATTTAAGATCTGTTCTCTCTTCCTCTTGGCTGGTTAGACACGTTGGTGCCTCATACCAAGGCATTTAGTGGCCCCGAGGACAAGCCCTCTTGTAGGAGAATGGGTCACACCAAGGGATTGTGTGCTCATTTGCTAAATCTGCCACAGTTGTCTTAGGAGTCAGCAGTTCCCAGGGAGTCTCTCCCCACTCTCTGTTTACTTGGAGCCCCCTCTTCTGAGACTGTCAGGGCACAAGGTCTTTCTAATCAGTCCCTTGGTTTTAAAGTTTCCTGCTATCGAGTCATTTCAGGATATTGAATAGAACTGTTCACCCCCATATATCAAGCTCTGTCCCATGTCAGTCAGATAGGCAGGTGAGAGCTAGCACTTAATACCTTTCTTCAATTGTTTGGCATTGTGGCGACTTCTGCCAAATTTGTCAACCTGGGTCCCTCAGACTGTGGAAGTGGGCTTATACTATCTTAGTTTCTAAGAAGGACAGGGGGTTAGGTCTAGTCCTGAATTTGCATTACCTGAATCTCACTGTGCAGAGATAGAGATTCAAAATGTTAACACTCAAGCATATTGTGTCTAAAATCCGTTCACAAAACTGGTCTGTCATGACCTAAAGGACCTAAAGTGTGCCAATTTCAGGTTTCTCCCTTCACCTCACACCCTTACAAAGTGCATGGAATGGATACTTGGCTCAGTTGCAACTTCAGGACATTAGTGTGCTAAATTACCTCAACGATTGGCTGATTTTAGCACAGTCCAAGGAATTAAACATTGAGACATTGTTCTCACTCACTTGAGTTGTCTAGGTCTCAGACTGAACTTCAAAAGTGTGCTCTTGGTGAGGTAGAAGACAGTTTTCTTCTACAGTTTTCTGTCTGGGGGTACAATGTGATTCATCCACAATGTAGGCAACTCTGCCCCCTGCTCATCTTCAGCTGATCCTTGCTTGTATTGACGGCTTCAGGCTGGTCAAGAAATTAAATTCAGACAGTTTCAGAGACTCTTGTGTCTCATGGCAGCAACGTCCCAAGTGACTCCGCTGGGCCTGCTTCGTATAAAGCCAATACAGTGTTAGCTCGCATTCAAAAAAATTCACCCTCATTTGCACCTTCTGCGATAGATAGGTGAACATGATTTCACCAAGTACAACATGTTCCTGGATCAACATCCTTGTTGATCCTGGAACAACATTCCAATCAACCAGTCAGAACTGAGAGATAACTTTTCAGGAAATGTCTTTTTTTTCCCACCAAAAAGGTATTCTCGTAGCTACATAAAATTATGGTTGAACCACGGATGTCACATGGACTAGTTTATTGATGTACCAGGTACCTTTCTGGGCCTTGAATGTGGTAGTTCCTGTCTGTGCAGGGTTAGAAAGTTCCTGGATTTCATCAAAATGTCTTAATTTGTGCAGATGAATGAAGATCTTATGGGTTTGGAATGACATAAGGGTGAGTAATTAATGACAGAATTTTCATTTTTGGGTGAACTATCCCTTTTAAGGCATATGTGTCAAACTCCGTTCCTAGAGAGCCTCTGTCCTGCAGAATGTAGCTCCAACCAGCTCCAAAACACCTGCCTGGAAGTTTCTAATAATCCTGAAGACCTTGAGTAGCTGGTTCAGTTGTGTTTAATTAGGGTTGGAGCTAAACTCTACAGCAGTGGTTCCAGCACCTGTCCTGGAAGGCAAGCCTGCAACCATTAGCCGAAAAAGTGTAACGGCTAAAGCTAACGCTTGCTGTCTTGGGAAAGGAGACCAGAGGCTGTTTTTTAATGGATGTCAGTGGCTGTAATACACTGAATAAACAGCTTTTTAGAGGAAACAGCTTATTATTTAATGAATCAACAGCCTATCTGTTAATCTTCAACATGTTTTGCACTAAACAACACTTTTGTATTGAACTATTTTTAGAGTTTACCATGACAAAAACTGATGACATCAAGGCTGTAATGTGATTGGTTATTAAGGGACACCTGATCCAAGTTAGACCGTTACACTTTCTCCAATAGTAAGTAATACAGACCTTCTCATCCCTGGTGAAAAAAACAGCATATGCTGTTAGCTATGTTTTGATGCTGGGATGCTGGTTAGGTATGTTTTGATGCTGGTTTAAGCTGGTCCTTTGCTGGTCTATGCTGGTCCTTTGCTGGTTCATGCTGGTCATGTTGCTGGTCAAGGACCAGCATAAACCAGCAAAGGACCTGCATAAACCAGCTAAGGACCAGCACAGACCAGCTTAAACCAGCATCACCTAACCAGCATCCCAGCATCAAAACATAGCTACCAGCATATGCTGTTTTTTTCACCAGGGATCTCCCTTTAATAAGACAATCTCTGCCTGAAGTGGGGGTGTCAGATATAATCAGATCAAATCAGATCAAAAATGCACCCTAACAAGGAATATTTTCACTTTTTACAATGAGTTAAAAGACTTTCCTGTTGTAAGGGACTGTGGCGACACATTGCAGCATCACAAGGAAGATCAGGATCTGGATCAGGATCTTCCTTGTTGATCCTGGAACAACATTCCAATCAACCAGTCAGAACTGAGGGATAACTTTTCAGGATTTTTTTTTTTATTTTCCCTCTACTATCAATGTACCAGGTACCTTTCTGGGCCTTGAATGTGGTAGTTTCGCAGGGTCAGAAAGTTCTTGGATTTCATCAAAAATGTCTTAATTTGTGAAGATGAATGAAGGTCTTATGGTTTGGAATGACATGAGGGTGAGCAATTAATGACAGAATTTTAATTTTTGGGTTAACTATCCCTTTTAAGGCATATGTGTCAAACTGTGACACATGAGCAGTGCTGCACACAGACACACACACACACACACACACACGTTTTATGGGGACATGCCATTGGCGTAATGGTTTTCATACTGTACAAATACATACTGAATTCACATGTGTTTTCTATCCACTTACCCTAACCCTACCCCTAAACCTACCCCTCACAGAAAAATAAATGTGAAACAACCAGTTCTAGTGGATAATGACACATGCCCCTACATAGATTTATGTGTATGCCCCTATATAGATATGCACAACTTCACATACATTATTCTGTAAATTGTTGGCATTAGGTCATTTGTTTGAGTCTGGTAGGATGCATTGAATGCTTTGGATCACATGGTGGCAGTATATTCCAAAAATAATATAAAAGAAAAATTGTGGTTCATATAATAATAAAGTATCTTAATGTGTCTAAAGTAAATTATTTAGTTAACTATTGTATTAAAAAATAAAAATGTTTATCTATTATTTTTAAATAGTTTTAAAAATTGTTTAAATAGTTTAACCTATCCTATTTTCTGATAAACCTCTGAAAAAGAATTACATTTTATAACAGTCCTAAACATCATGTTTTTAGACAACAGTGTGTGTTATGTTTGTCACACTTTATGCACTGCATCTATACTGTAGATTAAATCATAATAATCATGGGTAAAATCATGCACAGCTCAGCACACAGCACATTTATGGTTGGATCAATATAACTACAGGTTCTGCAAAACAAACTATGGTATTGGTTATGAAAAAAACACACTTGTACTAATAGTATAATTGAGTTTAGTGTGATCAGTGTGTGTGTTTTGTAGAATTTATAATTTCTTTAGTTGGATTAAAAATGTTCAAAATGCTAAATACTTTAGAGTAATAGATTTGCACACTGCAAATGTCTTTAAAAAAATGTACAATTAGGAATTAGTGAGGGGAAAAAAACTGATTGTTTAGTTTTGGTTTTAAGTGACTATAGAAAAACGTCTAAACATTTTCAACAAAAATGAACATGTAATGCCATTCTAAAACTTTCTTTCTTCAGTAAAACTGAATGAAAGCTTTCAAGCTCAAAAACGCTTCATGTTCAAGAGAGAATCCCAAGAATTTTCCACTTGTCCATAAGAATTTTCCACTTGACATAAGAAGAAGTTTTTCCAGGTACAGCATTAACTTTTCTCTAGAAACAATAATTTAAAACAAGCTAAATGTGCTCATTAATGTAAAAAATACTTGGTCCCCCCATTGTAGGAATAAGGCTTTACTCAAACTCATCTCAAATGTTGTGACGTAAAGCAGTGGATAATGATGTCCACGACAAATGTCATAATGAGCGTCAACGCCGCTTTTGACCCTCATTGTGAGTTTGAAATCTTCAAGCTAACCCCCCTCTCGATCTCTGCTGGAAAATTGAGGGCTATATTTGGAGGAGTGCGATGATGTCACAAGTGGTTGAGGGTAGGAGCCTATAACAGAGAGGATGGAGTGAGTGTGTGTGTTTGTGTGAAAAACAGAGACAACGCCGGCACCTTCAGAAGCTGCTGTCCACGGGTTTGAAACCGCTGGAAGTAAGTACTGTTACCTTTTTTAATAAAATAGCGGAACATTTTTGGATTATCACTTGGCTCGACATTACTTTATATGAGTTTGTTTTTAGTTTAAAAGTGGTAAAATACTAATAAAAAACATTTTAATAATATTAATTATGCTAAATAATGCAAAATGTTGTCTACTGTAATATGAGTTCAGTATCTTGAGCTTTACTGAGGGCAATGTGGTGGTACAAAACTTATACAATTGTTAGAAAAAATGCTTTGGGTTTAGCTTCTTTTATTAGGGGGGAAGAAAACTCTTTTACACTTTTTTTTTAATTCTGACATGCAATTTTCCTCATGCTAATGTTATTTTTATTTTCTTCTTTTGAACAAGAACAATTCCTGTCTGCCATGTATCACCTAAAACTACCCTCCCAGATCCTGATCTTCCTTGTGATGCTGCAATGTGTCGCCACAGTCCCTTACAACAGGCAAGTCTTTTAACTCATTGTAAAAAGTGAAAATATTCCTTGTTAGGGTTTGTTTTTAATCTGATTTCTGAAGAATCCTTAATTTGTGTAAGTTGGGTCAAATCAGACAAATGGTAACACTTTACAATAAGGTTCATTAGTTAACATTAGTTAACATGAACTAAGGATGAACAATGCTTCTACATCTTAGTTAATTTCAGCATTTACTAATGTATTTTTAAAATCAAATGTTGTGTTTGTTAACATGCACTGTGAATTCACATGAACTATGAACGACTGTATTTTCATTAACTAACATAAACACTGTAAATTAACTAACATAAATACTGTAATAAATGCATTGTTCATTCTTTATGTTAGTTAATACATTAACTAAAATTAACTAATGGAACCTCATTGTAAAGTCTTACAGTATAATCAATTATACAGTAATTTTAATTTAGAATCAGTTCATTTAGATCATAGGTTGACACATTTTAGGTTACCTGACATATTGTTTGTTACGTACAATACAAATGTATTAACAAAACATATTTTATTTTTCATTTTGTTTTGTTTTATTTTAAATAAGAAAGAATAAGTGAATATTTAGAATTCTAATATTTATTTGTTAAAATGGGTAGAAATACCTAACAGTTTTACTGTATACAGTGGTATGCAAAAGTTCCCCTTGCAGAATCTGTAAAAATGTGAATAATTTTAACAAAATAAGAGAGTTCATACAAAATTCATGTTATGTTTTATTTAGTACTGTCCTGAGTAAGATATTTCACATGAAAGCTGTTTACATACAGTCCACAAGAAATATACATACATATATATATATGTATATATATATATATATACATATATATTTCAGCAAAATACGAAAAATTTGGACAACTTCATCCTGTTCAAAAGTATTCACCCTCCGGCTCTTAATGCATCGTGTTTCCTTCTGGAGCATTAGTAAATGTTTGAACCTTTTTTAATAGTTGTGTTTAAGTCCCTCAATTGTCCTCAGTGTGAAAAGATGGGTCTCAAAATCATACAGTCACTGCTGGAAAGAGTTCAAATATGCAAAAGATGCTGGAAAACTGAAGAATCTGCAGGACCTGGAGGATTTTTTCAGAAGAACAGTGCTTAGTTTAACTGTTCAGAACAAACAAGGGACTCATGAACAACCATCACAAAACAAAAAACAGTTGTAGATCATCCAGGTAACCACACAGATTATTAAGAACCAAGGGTTTCCAAACTTTTGAAGGGGGTTATTTGAATAATTTCAGCCATTTTTTAGCTCTGTTATTTTGTTAAAATTATTTACATTTTCACAGATTCTGCCAGGGGTTCTCAAACTTTCACATGCCACTGTTTATAATCATTGTTATTTGTGTCATAATTATAACATTCTACCATGCAGAATGTTACCCTTTAAATATAACTTTTGTTGGTGCAAACTAATGTAATAAGATTTTGTTTTAGTTACAAAAACAGAAATATAT
Organism: Labeo rohita; assembly: GCF_022985175.1. NCBI lineage: Eukaryota > Metazoa > Chordata > Actinopteri > Cypriniformes > Cyprinidae > Labeo > Labeo rohita. The sequence goes on along the minus strand of NW_026129372.1, from coordinate 51,265 downwards.
TTAGTGAAAAATTTAGAAAATTAGCCAGTATGGTAAATCTGGCACATTTACATGATGGACTTGAGTGCTCATGTTAATTAATGTGCATTGTCCCTTTAAAAATAAAGAATAAAGAACCTGACAAAGAAGGTTCATATGAGGTAGCGGATTATTTGGTATCCTTGTAACAAGATGTAACAAGTGCGTGGCAAGTGCGTGTAAGTGATATGACCAGCGGGCGCAAATGATCCACTCGCAACACGTCTCCACTTCAGAAGATTGTCATAGTCAGGGAGAGTGGCACTTTCTAAGCAACTCTGGATGAGATTGTGCTTTGTGGCCTCTTCTTGTCGACAGGTACTCCCTTTCATCCAATGAAAAGCCGGATGACTTGCAAGAGGTCGATGGATGGCTGGTTTCAGATCTATCTGACAATCCATTCTTGAGTTTTACAAGGCCACGGCCTCCAAGAGGCCTCAATGCAGTGAACAGGTACTTGTGCAAAATAATTGTCAATTATGAATCAGAGTTGAAGATGTTGCCATTCTGGTAGCTCATAGAACCATCAAAGCCTTTTTACGCCATTTGTAATTGCATTTTTGAGGGGGAATGTATTAAAGACTGAAATTAAACATTTTGTTATAGTCAGATTAATTTAAAGAAACATCATGCTAGTAATCCATGGCCTATTTCATCCATTTTTGAATTATAATTGATCATTTCTGAAGTGTTTATAATCTTGCTTAGTTACAAACAACATCATAAGGTTGTTTTAATTTGTTAAGGCATATGACTAATGCCTAAATATCTTTCTGAACTTCCCCACAGTCATCACATGGAAAAACGGAAGTGTAACACAGCCACCTGCGTGACTCAGAGATTAGCAGACTTTCTCATCCGATCCAGCAACACCATCGGCACCGTTTACGCGCCAACCAACGTAGGAGCCAACACTTATGGGAAGAGAGACTTGCTGCAGTCGCCCATTTATCTTCCCCTTTAGTTCAAATGCAAACACAATGGAAAATACAATTGAATAAATGTAACATGTATAATAATGATGGAAAATATTCTGTTTGTATGTTATCATTTTTTTAATTTTGTTCCCAGTATACATAAAAGCCAGTGCCTTTTGGTGTAAACAACCGTTTGCAGCATTTTCAGTTTCGGGTAAACCTTGCATGTCAATAAGGTCGTATAGTGTTTTCCAACATGTTATTATGATGGCATATGAATAAAATGTATTATAAAAAGGACTTGAATAGCAAAGAAGAACTAACGTTTTGTTTAGATTTTTTTTTTCTAATAAAAGAGAGATAAAAATCCACTTCTCTGTTCAATGTCATTATAATAAGGTTAATAAAATCATTTTTTGTTTCTGATTGCTGACCAAATTTCAAAGCAAGGCAACAAGAAAGGCTTTGTATTTTCTGTTAAAGACATTCATTTACATATAACCCTCAATAGAAACTGATCAAAACAGCAAGAGTACCATGCAGATGTGGTTAAATGTCCCACAACCATTAGAAAAGACCCTTTCTGACACCACCTGATTGGATGCAGCACCTCGCTATATGATTTTTGATGAACACACAGATAAATTAATGCACACCAACATCAAGTGGATGCATACGTTGATTACAGCCGTAAAAATACACTCAATTTATGCACCATATTAGTTCATTATAGACCTCTGATGCTGACTAGTCCTTGCTTTTAAGCACCTCTGCACTACATACAAAAACACATGTACTATTCATAAAATTGAGGCAAAAAGGCAATGAAAACAGAGGGAAAAAAAGAATTTGTTTTTTATTGGCTCCTGCTTTTGACAGAAATTTACCTCAGTGCAAAGTGAAAAATGAAGATCTAAAACCAGACTTTGACTTCTTAACTAAAAAAAAAAAAATACAATCTTTGCATTACAAATATTTTGAGTGAATTAGAGAAAATATTGTGCATATTGTGCTAATTTAATATGATCACCTCCCATATGTGACCCTGGACCACAAAACCAGTCTTAAGTCGCTGGGGTATATTTGTAGCAATAGCCAAAAAAGATCATGTTCCATGAAGATATTTTGCAAAATTCCTACTGTAAATATATCAAAACTTAATTTTTGATTAGTAATATGCATTATTAAGAACTTCATTTGGACAACTTTAAAGGCGATTTTATATATATATATATATATATATATATATATATATATTATTTTTTTTTTTTTTTTTTTTACCCTCAAATTCCATATATTCAAATAGTTGTATCTCACCCAAATATTGTCCTATCCTAACAACCATACCAAGCTTATTTATTCAGCTTTCAGATGATGTATAAAACTCGATTTCGAAAAATTGACCCTTATGACTGGTTTTGTGGTCCAGGGTCATGTATTATAATGATAATTAAAAAAAATCCAATCAACAGCAGCTTTTATGCAAGAACCTTGGCATATATATATATATATATATATATATATATATATATATATATATTAGTAAGTGTTAATGTAGACTACTACTGTACATTCTGTATAGCAAGGTGTCTCTTATCTAAAATTACAATTCTAAAATTTGTTAAATTATTATTAAATTATAACACTAAATTATAAGCCTTAGAGCATATTGCAGCAAAGAAAAAAAGTTTCCCTGTTCATATCTGATCAGTAAATCAGTCCGTGGAGAAAATTATTGTGTATTATATCTTACTATTGCAGGATTTTCATTGTGACTTTACAGTTATGAGGAGGAGATCATTTTGTTGGACTGTTTTGGGTTTCATTCTATGTAGTGGTATATCTGTAAAGGTCCCATGCAAAATAAATGTATTAAAATCCAACTTTTATTTGATTCACATTGTGTATTGCAATATATGTACAGTATATGCATAACAGCAATTTCAGATAACAGAAAAAATACTCTTCTGAGTGGAAATGTTAGAGATACAGTGCCCTCCACAAATATTGGCACCCTTGGTAAATATAAGAAAATTAAATATTAAAAAAATAATAATAATAGTAAAAAAAAATAAAAAATTCTAACCTTTCATTAAAGTAAAATTATTGAAAGTGGGGGGAAATCACATTATGATTTTTTTCCTTTTGTTTTTCTCCAATGCATGTGGGTCACAATTATTGGCACCCCTAGAAATTCTTATAAGTAATATATCTCTGAAGTACATTCCCATTAATATTTACATTTACTAGGAGCATGAAATTGTCCAGCCATGCTTTCCTGCCGAACAGGATTAGGAACACAAATGCCAAATTCCCTTAATCGTCCATCACAAGGAGTAAAACCAAAGAATATAGTTCTGATCTGTGGAACAAGATTGCTGAGCTTCACAAAATAGAAGGTGGCTGTAAGAATGAGAATAATTAAGAAGTTCCAGTGAACAGAAAATGTTACAAATCTGCCTGGAAGAGAACATGTGTCTTTATCATCCTAATGCATGGTGAGGAGGACATTTTGGGTGGCCAAAGACTCTTCAAGGATCACAGCTGGAGAACTGCAGAGATTAGTTGAGTCTTGGGGTCAGAAAGCAAAAAAAAAAAAAAAAAAAAGTCAAATAGCCCTTACACTGTAAAAATGTTCTCCAGTTTCAACTTAAAAACTTAAGTTCAGCAGCTGCCTTAAAATTTTAAGTTAAATCAGCTTAAAAATACAAGTCATTTCAACTCACTACAAAAAAATAAGTTTAAATGACTTGTACTTTTAAGTTGATTTAATTTATGAGTTTAAATGTGGACTCAACTACTATGTACTTACATTTAAATTAATCATTTGGCACAATGTACTTATTGTGTACATACATGTTTTCACATTATACTTATATTTTTAAAAATACCTATATGTAATTACATCTGTAATTAATTAATTGTAATTGTAATTACATTTAAAATTACACTGCTGACCCATCCCTTACACCTTAACCCACTCTTAAACTTACCCATACCACCAAACCTGTCCCTAACCTTACCCATATCCCACCTCAATAGAAGCAAAAGTGTTTTGCAATACAATATGACAACAATAAGTATGTTGTACTTCTTTTTTTGATGTAAGTACATAGTAGTTAAGGCCACCTAATATAAAGTGTGACCAAAACTTTTTACAGTGTACATCACATGTTGTTTAGGAGGGTTTCAAGAAAAATCCTGCTCACTTATCCAAAAACAAACTTCAGCATATTCAGTTGTCCAATACAATTGGAACTTCAAATGGGCCCGCAAGCACTCAAGATGGGTTTGGTGCAAATAGGGATAAAAAGTACCCCATGCCCACAGTTAAATATACTGCTGGATCTTTAATGTTGTGGGCCTATTTTTCTGCTAGATATCCTGGACATCTTGTTTAGATACGTGGCATCATGGTTTCTATCAAATATCAATGAATTTTAAAAAAATCTAAACCTGACTGCCTCTGTTAGATATCTTATAATGGGTCATGCTGGATTTTCCTTCAGGACAATGATCCAAAACAAACATCAAAACAAAAATGTGTCACTGAGGACAAAATGAAGCTTCTGCCATGCCCGTCCCAGTTTCCTGACCTGAACCTTATAGAAAATGAGTGGGGTGAACTGAAGAGGGGAAGCACCAACATGGCTGGGAATCTGAAGGTTCTGGCGTTATTCTGTATGAAATAATGGTCTCTGATTTCTTGTCAGATGTTTGCCAAACTCATCAGGAATTAGAGGAGAGACTCAGAGCTGTTATCTTGGGAAAAGGACTTTGCAAAAATTGGGTGCCAATAATTATGGCCGACATGAATTAGAGAAAAAACATTTATTTCATAATGAGATTTCCCTCCCACTTTCCATTGTTTTACTTTAATGAAAGGTTTGAATTTTGTGAATTTCAAAAGGATAAACGATGTAGATTTATTTCCACAGCTGCTTTTGCCCAAGGGTGCCAATATTTGTGGAGGGTGCCAATATTTGTGTATATTTCCGTTTTAAAGTATTTGTTATACAATTCACAACAACAAGAAGAACATTAAAATAAAATAAAAAATAAATAAAATAAAGTAAAATAAAATAAAAAGTACATCAGTGGCTCAAAAGAGAGCTGTGAGAATGTCTTCTCTTCTGATGCCTGTTTCAGTTTGTGGCCAGCTCTAAAAACATCATCAGGGACTTTCATTTTGTTCACATGTTTGAAGTGGCGATGACATGAATATATTCTGTTCATTTTTCTTCTTTTCTTCTCTCTGATGGTGACGTTCTAATGTGGTTGCTCTAATAAAAAGATGTTATAGAGCCAAAAATAGATGAAATAGATGTGGAAGGGCCACCTACACATGAATCAATCAACCAGAAAAATACATGTCAGTGGTATTTACCATAATGATGGGAATGAGAGATGGACAGGTAAGGCCTAATGAAAGTTTCGGACATAAATTTTCACACAGCCCCTTTCGTTTTACAAGATGGTCATCTGTAATGATAAATTAAATGTCATACACATAATTACTGAATAAAAAAATAGCACTACCAAGTTTTGTTTTCATTTACTATATGTATTGTCAAAAGAAACATTATAATATGTGACCCTGGACCACAAAACCAGTCATATAGGTCAATTTTTCGAAATTGAGCTTTATACATCATCTGAAAGCTGAATATATAAGCTTTCCATTGATGTATGGTTTGTTAGAATAGGACATTATTTAGCCGAGACAAAACTATTTGAGTATATGGAATCTGAGGGTGCAAAAAAAATCAAAATATTGAGAAAATCACCTTTGAAGTTGTCCATATGAAGCTCTTACTAACGCATATTACTAAGAAAAAATTAAGTTTTGATATATTTACAGTATGAATTTTACAAAATATCTTCATGAAACATGATCTTAACTTAATTTCCTAATGATTTTTGGCTTAAAGAAAAAATCAATAATTTTGACCCATACAATGAATTTTTGCCTATTGCTACATATATACCCCAGCGACTTAAGACTGGTTTTGTGGTCCAGGGTCACATATTAGAATGTGCACAGTTTTCATTAAAATAATATATGAAACTAACAATCTTAAATATATGCTTATTTTATGTACAAAATATATAATTTAACATTTTTATTTTGCGGTACAATATGGCCTGAGCAAATACAACACTGAAGCATATCATATTTCCTTTTAAGATCAACATCCAAATTATCCTGACGTTGTACAAACATGTTTGTACCCCGCTGTGACATCACTTCTATTCTGATCTAAGCGTATCAAACAGCTAGGGTGTTTCTTGTATTAATACAACAGGAAATAATAGGATTGGTGTGGTCACAGATAATTTGGCGGTTGATATATCTGTCATAATGACGTGGGTGTCCACCCAGAGGTTAAAAGCTACAGCCGCTGTTCAGTGCAGTTAATATGGCTGACATACAGGGCCATCAGATCCATTACATACACAGACTAGACAGAAAGGAGAGAATAGCTTGAGTTCAAGTGTGACTCATTTAATGTGGATAATTAACTGGTACTTTTAATTAGCGTAATGGAAAGTTAATAGTGTGTCATTTTGCCCACTGAAACTGATATTTCATATCTCGTGTTTGACTGTTTAGAGGAGTTTTTTTTTTTTTTAAATCCATAGTTAGGGAGAATTCTCTTTTAAGCATTAATTATCTATATATAATAATAAATACATTTTACCCTATTTTTGAAAAGATCATTGCTGATTGTTGATATGTTGTGTCCTGGATTCTAGTGTCTTTATGGCTTAACCAGGATTCTTAACTAGTTTAACCAGTATTTAACCAGTATTTTTGCCGGTGAACACCCTTGTGAAAAAAAAAAAAAAAAAAACTTTTGAAAACATACTTTTTTTTTTTTTGGCTTTCTTTTTATATCACTTATTATTGTAATAATATACTCTGAAAGAATATACTTAAGTGTGAACTTAATGGTAACACTTTACAATCACTTTCCTTAGTAATGCATTAACTAGCATTAACTAACAATGAGCAACACATTTGAAATAGTATATATGAATCTGCTAACACTTTACAATAAGGTGTCATTCGTTAACTTTAATTAATGTATTAACTAACACGAACGAACAAGGAACAATACGTTATTACACTATTTATTCATCCTTGTTAATGTTAGTTAATAAAAATACGGTTGTTAATCGTTTGCTCATGTTAGTTCACAGTGCATTAACTAATATTAACAAACACAGCTTGTGGATTTAATAATGCATTCATAAATGCTGAAATTAGATTAATAAATGCTGTAGAACTATTGCATCATTATTAGTTCACATTAACTAATGTAGTTAAATAAAATTAAGTAATGAACCTCATTGTAAAGTGCTACCAAATCTTTGTATATGCTAGTTAACAAAAAATACAGTTATTCATTGTTAGCTCATGTTAGATTCATGTTTATTAAATTATTTTAACATATACAAGTTTTAATTTTAACAATATTTTAGGGCATGTTGAAAAAACAACATTAACTATAATTAATGCTGAAGAAGATTTTTTTCTTTCTTAGTTCATGCTAACTAATGCAGTTAACTAATGTTATGTTTATTGTAAATTTAACTACTGAAGGTAATATCTTCAGACATTTAATTGCATATTAATGCAATTAAATATTTGTATTATAGCTGAAATTTAGATTAAATTCAATTAGCTGATATAGCATTTTATATAAATTTATTTTTAAGGTTCAGTTCTTGCTATTAACAAACAGCTTTTGCTTTAATAAACTCCTAATTTCCTGCTTATTAATAGTTAGTAAGGTAGTTGTTAAGTTCAGGTATTGGGTAGGATTAGGAATGTAGAATATGCCCATGCACTTTATAAGTGCTAATAAACAGCCAATATTTTAATAATAGGCATGCTAATAAGTAACTACCCTAATAGCACACGTACATCCCAGAGACGTCTATTTGACGTCTGCATTTACATCTGCAAGATGTATTTTTTAGAGTGTTTGCTCATCTGCAATACGTCTATAGGACGTCTCCTATCAGATGTCAAATAGCTGTCTATTAGATGTCTTTAAGATGTTTATGGTTTCTAATGTATGTAAAACTGACATCTTACAGACGTCTGTCAGATGTTTGTACACAGCAGATGCTTTCCAGATCAAGTGATGTACATGAGAATTGTTTCCTATACTAAACCCTGATAGCACACATACATCTCGGAGACGTCTATCTGACATCTGCATTTACACCTGCAAGACGTATTTTTTAGTGTTTGCTCATCTGCAATATGTCTATAGGACGTCTCCTATCAGATGTCAAATAGACGTCTATTAGATGTCTTTAAGATATTTATGGTTTATAATTTGTGTAAAACTGACATCTTACAGACGTCTGTTAGATGTTTGCACACAGCAGATGCTTTCCATATCAAGTGATGTACATGTGCTATCTGGGTAGTTAATAGTGAGAATTGTTCTCTATACTAAACCCTGATAGCACACATACATCTCGGAGATGTCTATTTGACATCTGCGTTTACATCTGCAAGATGTATTTTTTAGAGTGTTTGCTCATCTGCAATATAACTATAGGACGTTTCCTATCAGATATCAAATAGACATCTATTAGATGTCTTTAAGATGTCTTTTTAGATGTTTATGATTTAGAACGTATGTAAAACTGACATCTAACAGATCTCTGTCAAATGTTTGTACACAGCAGATGCTTTCCAGATCAAGTGATCTTTAACGGACATCTTGCAGATGTACATGTGCTATCTGGGTAGTTAATAGTGACAATTTTTCCTTATACTAAACCCTGATTGCACACATACATCTCTGAGATGTCTACATGATGTCTGCATTTATATCTGCAAGATGTATTTTTTAGATTGTTTGCTCATCTGCAATACTTCCTATTAGATGTCAAACAGATGTCTATTAGATGTCTTTAAGATGTTTATGATTTAGAATGTATGAAAAACTGACATCTTACAGACGTCTGTCAGATGTTTGTACACAGCAGATGCTTTTCAGATCAAGTGATCTTTAACAGACATCTTGCAGACGTACATGTGCTATCTGAAAAGTGTCACCCTATCTTCATATGTAATTTCATAATTCTATTGCCTTTGAAATATGGTTAAGGTGTACTGCTAATACTGACAAAAATATACTTTAATGTCATTTCTATTAAATCTTATATGTCATGTTTTTTAATATATTTGTTGCAAAGTTATAAGTTGCAATTTATTGGATTTAAAATGTATATGTGCTGGTATGTTAGTCAAAACATCAGAACCTAATGATTTAAAATATCCTTTAAAGTAAAATAGAATTTTACATTAATACAAAGTTTACTTTTTAAAACATCACTTAAGTGTGTCGTGAAACTATAGTTCTCACTGAAAATGCCAATTCTTACTATTACTAACTATTATTAATGCGCTGCTTATTATAAGATAGTTGTTAAGTTTAGTTATGGTGATTAAGTGATCTAAAATATAGTCATTATGGTAATATGTGCTTTATAAGTACTAATAAACAGCCAAAGAATATCACTTATATATACACTTCGTTTTCACAATGGCAGCTTATGCTGTTTCAGAACAGTGTCAAACCAGCATAAACCACCTTTTCAGCATTTTAATTTCCTCGAAAGTGTTTTTTACAGGTGTGGGTGATGTAGTTGCTTTTTGAGTTTAAAATTGGGGGAAATGACAAAAGCAGTAAGCACATTTACATTGGAAGATTAGCCTAAAGAATTAAAAACAGCACACCACACATATAGTTCATTAGGTTAAAACCACCCAGGCATGTTCTGAGAAGAGAATATTACCATACGAACTCTGCTGTCCAGTGAACTTAAGTTATCCTCGTATCCAGGGGCAACTCTTTCTGTGTGGATCAAATAAGGGGGTTGATGTGCCGTATTTGGGGCAACGTTCTAACATGTCTAAGGGGCATATCAACATTATCAACATATCAACGTTATTGCCACTGATGCAGTATTTCAAATAACACTTCCATGTCTGTGTATGTTATCCTGGTATTTTTTTCACTTGTTTTGACACATTTGACACTCTTGGTTTATTTTCAGTCTGTGACTCATAAAAGCAAAGCATAAAAACTCTTCAGACATAAAGGACATTACATTTATTTAATACCATCACCAGCTGTAATTACCTGCAGCACTCAGCGTGTGCATCACGGGGCTGATATTTGAAACATCTCTTGTGTAATATTGCTGTATTAACATGACAATTTGTAATATTGATATGAAAAAAATACAATCATTAAACAATGATTCAACCAACCTAATACCACTGTCTCAAACCAACCCAACTCATTCTCTTTTCATAACGGTATTCATTCAAGCAGCATAATTTATTACAGGCTTTTAATATTAAAATGTAACCAAATATCAGTTTATAATATGATTTTGATTGATATAATATTTACTGATGTTTTAAGTAAAAAAGTACAGTTTAGCATACTTTTAAATCTAAGATGAATAATACATATATAATAATATAATAAAATATAGTATTACATACAAATAAAATAATATGAATAATAATTAATTTTAACTTATTTTTTACAGATCACATTGCACTTCCAATCAAAATAAATGTATATTCTGACTGTAAATGGTTACAAATTTTAAACAAGTTTGGTTTGAGGTTTGATGTTTCACGTTTAAATCTCAGATTAAAAGAAAATAATATTCGTTACAAGAATATACTTCAATGCAAACTGAACGTAATGTTTTTAACACTTAATTAATAAACATAATAATCTACATAATTAAAAATGTATTAAAATAAAAATACATCAAATGCATTATAATAATTATAATTACAATTTATTATAATAAATTACATGTAATTAGTTGAACTTAAGAGTTGAACTTTTTTTTTTTTTTTTTGACGCACCTAAGAAGGGTAATGTCTCTAAATAATTTCTTTATAAAGGAAAAAGTAAAACAGTTAAATATTTGTAATTTATGTAATTTAATTATTATTTGTACTGTTTTTAAAAAATGTGGTTACACTATTTACATGGTGTCTTTATGATAATATATTTTAATGCCATTTATATTAAAACTAGTATTTTAATTGCAAAAACGCATTTGTAATGGTGCAATTTGTATTAACAATTATTACCAATAACATAATAATTGTTATTTTAACAATTGCTATATTAACAACATATAATAATATGTTTTATTAACAATATTAACAATATAGTCACTTCAAATGTAATATCAAACAACTATAGTTAAAATTATAATCAAAGACTTGCTTTTGTTACTGATATACATATAACATAGGCTAATTAGTGTAGAATGTAGGTTGCAGATGACAGGTTTTGACCTTTTAATATCTTGGTAACACTTAAGGTTCATTAGTTAACTACATTAGTTAACATGAACTAAGAATGAACAATTCTTCTATAGCATTTAATAATCTTAAATGTTCATTTCAGCATTTGCTAATGCATTATTAAAATCACAAATTGTGTTTGTTAACTAACAGGAACAAACACCGACTGTATTTGTATTAACTAACATTAACAAAGATTAATAGTGTAATACATGTATTGTTCATTGTTTGTTCATAACTAATGTCAAAAAAGCAAACTTTGAGATTTTGGAAAAGTTTAATGTAATAGTATTCATTAAATTAATATGATTCGTGTAGGGCTCAACTACGTACCTGTTATAGCGGAGAGCAAAATGTTTGACCCGTAACGCTTTCCGTAGTCAGCTGAAAAAGGTAAACACGGAAGTCCAACCATACTAAATATAGTCGGAATGAGGTTGTTACTAATACGTGTTATATGTTATGTATTTCTAGCAGTCACCACAAAACATCGAGAAAGTGTCTAAACTAACCAGCTAAATAGTGGCTGTCGTTTAATCTAACGTACAGTTTGTACCGCATAAGGAGCTAAACACGTGCTGAAGTTCAATGGCTTCAGAAAAGCAAGCCACATTTGTGATCGTCGGTGGAGGAATCGCAGGTGTAACTTGTGCAGAACAGGTACGAACACATCGATAACGATAATTCGATCTATAATGACCGTCCTGATAGCTGTCTGGTCTTATAACCTTAAAAACTTTTGCAGATCGCATCGCAGTTCCCATCCGATGAAGTGTATCTTCTGACAGCCTCTCCCTTAGTAAAGACGGTTACAAATTTCAAACAGGTTTGATATTTCACATTGAAGTTACGAATTGAAATATTATTTTGTGTCTTTAATTAGGAGCACTTTAACTGTTTATTGTGGAAAATTAAAGTATTTAATTAGTTAAAAGACGAAAAAGTGGGTAAAAAGTAATGAATATAGTCCCTGGTGAAAAAAACAGCATATGCTGGTAGCTATATTTTGATGCTGGTTTAAGCTGGTTTATGCTGGTCCTATGCTGGTCCTTTGCTGGTTTATGCTGATCCTTGACCAGCAACATGACCAGCATGAACCAGCAAAGGACCAGCTTAAACCAGCATCAAAACATACTTAACCAGCATCCCAGCATCAAAACATAGCTACCAGCATATGCTCTTTTGTTCACCAGGGGTATAATATGTAATACTACACATAGTATAAAAAAGTGAATTAAAAAGTGTTATTTGTCAAATACCTTTCTTCATCTAGGTGTCAAAGACGTTGGAAGAATTCGATGTCGAGGAACAACCATCCAGTGTTTTAGAAGAAAAGTATCCCAATCTGAAAGTCGTACAATCTGCAGTCAAACTCCTGCAAGCTAAGGAACATGTAGGTTAAGACAAACACTTTGGTTGTTTCCCCAAAATATTCAAAATTGAATTTTAATCACTTTCTCAATTTCTGCAGCTTTTACAAGCTGAGAATGGTCAGACGTTTCATTATAAAAAGCTGTGTATCTGCAGCGGAGCCAGACCCAAGCTTCTCACCCAAGATAACCCTCATGTGCTGGGCATACGAGACACAGACAGTGCTCAGGTACACTGGATCCCATTAATAATGAATGTCATGTATATGAATATAACAAACATGAATTTGGTGATTGAATTATGTATATTTTTACAGGAGTTTCAAAAGCGTTTATCAAAGGCTAAAAGAATAGTTGTCATTGGCAATGGAGGAATCGCATTAGAATTGGTGTAAGTATCTGAATCATTAATATCAATAATACGGGATCAAAACAGTAAACACGAAAAACACACTATGAGTCACTTAAATGCTTGAGATTAGTTTTGTAAACAGATATAGTTGTGTACAAATTGTTTGTTTGTTTTTACTAAATTAAAATTTTAATTAAATGATATAAAAGTGTAATTAAAATTTAATTGGAATATAATTTCTGTAATTTTCTGCGACATAATTCTGCTCCACTTTGTGTTATTTCACAGTTATTTTATATTATTTTGTATTTTGATTATTTTACTATTGCCAATAATGTGAAAAAAATAATTGAAATTATGTTGGCAAACCATATAATATAATATAATATAATATATAATTTCAGTGTTTTATTGGTTTATCATTTCCATTGCATAATTCCCTTACTCCCATTTATTTATTTATTTATTTATTTATTCCAAGTATAGGGCCAAATGCAAAGAACAAAGTAAAAAAACAAAACAAAGTTTGAAAAATACATTAATTAAAAAAAAAAAAAAAATTGAAAAGTGAGAGATGTATTGAGATATTTTCTAATGCCTGCTGTTTGCTCCTGTAGGTATGAAGTAGAGGGTTGTGAAGTGATTTGGGCTATAAAGGATAAAGCTATAGGAAACACATTCTTTGATGCAGGAGCTGCTCAGTTTCTCATTCCCTCACTGGAGGCTGACAAAAAAAGACAGGTCTTTGCCCTGCAAGAGAGCACGCTACACTACTGACAAGACTGCAGGTATGAATTCACCTCACACACTGGTTTACACACTCACACACAGTGAGCACTGCTGCCCTCTTCTGGCATTTTTGATGAAAAACGAGTGCTGCTGTAATAAAGTAAAGAAAAATTGTAGGAGAAAAAGGGCAAACCCGTATTCTCCCAAATAAAATATTAATTGTTTTGTCTTTGTCATTAAATACTCAGTATGTACATTACCTGCTTGGGAAAAGTTTGGACACAGATAATGTTTACAATAGTAAAAAGAATGATACAATTCTTCAAATAAAATAAATTATTAAGATTCACAGTTTTCACATCTACTTATTCTTTGTTCTGTTTTCTACAACCCCAATTACAGTTGGGACGTTTTGTGAAATGCCATAAAATCAAGAATATGTTATTTGTTAATTTTCTTTAAGGGCAAATCCAGCATTATGGATGTGACATACATATATGTGACACATATTTTTACTATTGTTATTACTATTCTAAAAAGTAAAAGCTTAGAGAATGTATGTGTTACCAATACACCAAACCATCTCTTTATATTTTAATAAACCTTGTTGATAAAGATCAGAAAAAATATCAGTTTATGCACAGGTCTTAAAAAAGGGAAATAATCATGCATTATGGATGTGACAAAAAAGGACACTGTTTTTGAGAGACTACTTACTTTTAGGACTAGTAGGATTTCTGTGAATTAAAATTCACAAACCAGACACAATAATAATAATTTGATGTGTCTATTTATGAGGAATATTGTATGGATGTGACAAGCCTTAAAATAGCACTTACCCGACTATGATCATGCACTAAAAAAAATACTTAAAAAACTTTAAGAGAGACCTCACAATGGGTATTTGAACCACCAAATGTTGACATCTGTGCTATCAGTATAGTAAAAACCTTTGGTAAAAAGTTTATTTTTTCTTGGTAAGTTGACCTTTGCATGGAATTACCCTTTATTTAATTGACTAAAGTACAAATATTAGAAAAAAAAAACAAATGTTTTGATAATATAAACAATTTTTAATGGCTGCAACACACTCTAAAAAAATTAGGACAGAAGCATGTGGCATATTGACTTTTCTTTGTTACAGTTGTTTGGGAATTTAAGATACTAATTGTTAAAGTTTGGCAAGCTAATTTTTTTGTCCAGTCTTGCTTGATACAAGACTTCAGAATGCAGAAAAGGTTCTTTAGATTTTTAAAATGTTCTTCAAAATGTTTATTTTAGGAACTGTTCACTGAAAGGTTCTTGGGGAACCAAAAATGATTCTTTTATGGAATCACTGCAAAAATACCTTTTGGACTCTTTATTTTACCAGCGGTTTTCCAAAGTACTCCTGAGCCCATGTGGCAATATTTCACACCACAGCTTCACGGTTTCTTAGGCAATGCCATCTGAGGGCTCTAAGGTCGTGCACATTTGTAACACCCATTCCTTTGACTTTTGTTCAAGTAAGTGTGACAAGAAATGAGGGAGCAAACAGACCAATCTTACTCATGAGTCAGGTGTATTAAGCAGAGTTTCGTAGAACATACAAATTCAACATGACACCAGTAATTGATGGTCAAACAGTTGGAACCAGATGATTAAAAAACAATCCAGTAATACAACGTAAAGTCTTTGGTTTGCAATAACTTAGAACCATACACTACACTTAGTCTTTGTTGACAAATTAAGTGAGAAAACAGTACTTGAATGCCAAGATGATTCCAGAGCAAAGTTTAACTGGAAAAGAGATTAAGTACACCATTACGCATAAACAGATAACAGTTAAGCAGCTGATATAGGTCAGTTGTCTTTGTTTCATTTTTGCAAAATATGTTTATGTCGGTCAATAAAACCTTGGAAGTCTTTTCTTTGCACTTTTGTCAAGTCAGAGAATTAGCAAATGATTCCTGATTTTATTGCATTTTACAAAGCGTCCCAACTTTTCTGGACTTGGGGTTGTACATTGTAGAACACCAGTAGTGTACACTATATTGTAGAATACTGGTAAAATCTTCCAAACCACAATATTTATTTTCAAGCCGATTAAAAAAAATTTTTTTTTTTTTTTTTTTTTTTTACATAAAATTGCGTCAAATGCATCACATTTGTGTATGTTTTATAGCAGGCCACAGTGGGGCTTCAGGGGAGCTTGGCAGTGCCTTGGGCCCAGATTGGCATGAGGGGATTGAACTAAGAGGAGCAGTGCAGGTTTGTGTCCAGTACATTTTTACAGTTGTACATTAGTCACCATAACACGGTGGATGATTTTCACTTATCACCTTATTCTGATTCTTTTCCTTCATTTTTCAGAATTCCAGTGGAGTCCATATAGAATATGAGTGTGAGGTTGACAAAATTTACACCCAACAGGACTTCTTGGAGTCCAAACTCAGCACAAATAAATCTGAATTAGGTTATTATACTACTACTACTACTACTACTTCTAAAGCTGCAGTGTTTTACAGCTAAAATAAAATAACTGTTTTTGGGTTTTTTCCTCCATAGGGGTGTGGCCGGCTTATGTTGAGTTAACCAACAGGAAGACTTACGGCTGTGATCTGGTCATCAGTGCAACAGGCGTTGTGCCAAACACTGATCCTTTTCTCAGTGGCAACAGTGTAAAAATGATCATATCTTTGAACTTACCCAGTTATTTCACTTCTTAATTCTATATATTCAAAAATCATAATTTATGACGTAATTAGTAGTCATTTTTATTTAAAATATAACAAAATATAATTAAAATATAGTTTTTGTATTGTATCATAAATATCGTATTGGTCAATATACATAGAAAGATAGATCTACTGTGTGTAATTATTATGTATATATAAATATAAACACATTCATGTACATGTATTTATTATATTATTTGTATATAATTTGTTTTATATATATGTATATATATATATATATATGTATATATAAATAAAAATATTTTGTACATAAATATTTCTCTTAAATATACACATTCATTTGTGTGTATTTATACATACATAATAATTACACACAGTATACACACACACGAACATATATATATATATATATATATATATATATATATATATATATATACACAAGTCAAACTTTTATTTTGTATGCGATTGATCATGATGAATTGTTTGACAGCCCTAGTATATTTTTCAGGTTTGTAGGGTAAATTTATGAAAATTTATGAAAACATTTATGAGTATTGTATCATAAATATTGTATATCTATCAAGATAGATAGATATTATAAATTCAGTATTGCTTTTTTTTTTAATTTATGTTGTTGATGATTTTAGTTTTTGGTGTTTTATTTTTCATTTATTTAGAGAAAATACAATAAAATTTTATTTATTGCCATTGGTATTGTCAGTGCATGCCTAATAAATGGCCTATTAATATACATGTATATTTTCCAGGTTTGTAGTGTACATTTATTAAAAATTTGATAATTTTATTAATGAAATGAACAGAAAGATTTGCCCCAATTTGCCAGAATTCAAGCCTTGTGCATTTTATGTGTCCCATTCCAGTTTGAGCTGGCGGTAGATCATGGTCTGAGAGTGGACGATCATATGCGGACGTCTGAACAGGATGTGTATGCGGCTGGAGATGTTTGTACTGCAGGATGGGAGCCCAGTGCTCTCTGGCAACAGGTACAACTGCACCTCTATTACTGCAGTTGGGTATTGCATCTTATATTTTTGATCTTTTGTGACATGCATCACAAACACAATTCTTCATACTTGTTATAGACACAATGGCTACAATTATGGGACAGATTTTTTTTTTAAATTATGTACTGAGGGATGACTTCTCTCCTGTAATGTACAAGATGCGATTGTGGACTCAGGCACGTCAGATGGGCTGGTACGCAGCGCGTTGTATGGCTGCAGATGTGCTGGAGGAGCCCATAGAGCTGGACTTCTGCTTTGAGCTGTTCTCACACATCACTAAATTCTTCAACTACAAGGTGAGTTTTTTTTGGTTATGTGGATTTTTTTTTTTAAATTGTACTTGTTGTTACCTCCCTTTCCAAATGAAATTTCATGTTATTGTTTTCTTCTCTGACACATTGGCAGAGAATTAACATCTCAAAATTGGTCCCCTTTCCATTCATGACTCACAATTGTAATTTACACAAAGTAAACATTATGAAAATTAACATGATCAAATCTTCTTGTTAGATTTGATCATGTTAATTTTCATAATGTTTACTTACTTAAATTATAAGGTCAAATTAAAATAAAGATGGCACAAAAGTAGATTTTAGATTTGATCATTTTAATGATTTATTTATTTTTTTAAGGTGGTTTTGCTTGGGAAGTTTAATGCTCAGGGTTTGGGTCAGGACCATGAGCTTCTTTTGCGCTGTACAAAAGGCCAGGAGTATGTGAAAGTGGTTCTGACTGGGGGCCGAATGGTGGGAGCCGTCCTTATCGGAGACACAGACCTGGAAGAAACTTTCGAGAACCTCATTCTTAACCAAATGGACTTATCCCGATATGGCGAGGAGCTTCTAAATCCTAATATTGACATTGAAGACTACTTTGATTGAATTGTTCTGGTTAGTCAATGACAAAAAGAGATGATTTATTTATTTTAAAATTGCACCATGTAGTTTCTGTTCCACCAAACAGAAGTTCAAAGATATAAATAATTGAATACATTATTCACTTTCCTTCATGTTGCTCCAAACTCCAAAGATGACACAAAGTGTAATAAAGCGGGTTTTTATTAACAAAAGTGTAGAAAAGAGTAACTAACAACTAATAAATTGGTACAACGAATGGATAAAGTGCAAAAGTTTGATACAAGTGCAAGTGATTGAGTTGGATGTCACTATATGGACATTACACGTTATCATATGGAAAGATAAACTGTAGTTTCTTTGGAGATAATAAATGAAACCTTATTCTGAATTCAACAAATAAAGAGAAATTATGTGTTATTAACTGACATCAGCTGTATAAAATGTAATGACAATTAGATGATCATATACTGACAATACACACTAATGCCAGCAATCTCTGGAAAGAGGTTTGGAAAGAGTGATATAAATATTATAATGTGATATAAATGTTCCGCCTGGTCAAATGCTGAGTGAACGGCGATGTCTTCTACTTGAACTGGGCCACGTTGCAGTGGGAAGAAAGAAGTTGGATTATTCCACTTGTAGAATAAAAATGTCCTGATAATTTACTCACCCCCCAGGTATCCAAGATGTTCACGTCTTTCTTTCTTCAGTCGCAAAGAAATTAAGTTTTATTGAGGAAAACATTCCAAGATTTTTCTCCATCTAGTGGACTTCAGTGGTGCTCAACAGTTCTAAGGTTAAAAATGCAGGTTAAATGCAGCTTCAAAGGGCTCCAAATGATCCCAGTCAAGCAAAAAGGGTCTTATCTAGCGAATCGATCCACAAATGCTTATCTTGTCTACACTGTAAAAAATAAAAAACACAATTTGTTGAGTCAGCTTAAAATAATTTATTACCCTGCTGCCTTAAAATTCCAAGTTCAGTCAACTAAAATAAGTTTAGTCAACTTGAAATGTTAAGTTGTACTAAGTAACAACTTAGATATTTGTGTTTGCTAAACTTAACAGATGGGTAAGTAACCCAGCTGCCTTAAAATTTTAAGTTGATTCAACTCAAATATCTAAGTTGTCACTTAGTATAATTTAACATTTCAAGTTGAATAAACTTTTTTTGAGTTGACTGAACTTAAAATTTTAAGGCAGCCAGGTTACAAATTATTTTAAGTTGACTCAACAAATTGTTTTTTTTTTTTACAGTGTAGCTCTGCGATGCGCATGCGTACTCTGTGCACTCCAGTTCAAACAGTTAGGGTTTATCGAAAAACTCCCATCTCATTTTCTCCTCCAACTTCAAAATCATCCAACTTCTACTTTGCTGTTTTACCTTTTTTTGTAAAAAGCATTTGATCTTCTTTGCATGTTCACTTTGTAAACACTGGGTCGGTTCTGCAGTGATGTAAGATGATTTTGAAGTTGGAGGAGAAAATGAGATGGGAGTTTTTCGACATATCCTAACTGTACTGAAACGGAGTGCACAGAGTACACATCACACAGCTAGACAAGGCAAGAACAAATTGAGGGGTTACTGTATGTAAATATTACCTCCCCACAAGCATCCTTTGTTGTCCACAAAGCCTGATCTCATCAGAATGAAACTTTCCACACATGTGGAAAAGGGGGTTGCCATCTTTCTGATGTTCACTACAGAAATCACTACTTCAAGTGAACTTAATTCCGATGTATTTACTGTATCTGGGTAAAAATCAATTAAATCCATGATTCTAAATTCAAATTCAAACAGTATAACATTACATGACTTTGTCCTCTAAAATGCATTTGATCCCAATTTTGTGCAAAAATATTTACCCAAATACACCTTGACAACCTGTATTATGTACACATTGTGGCATTTTACACACATTCTGTATTTATTCCAGCATTCATTGTTGCAGTAAATTAGTTGCTGCGATATTCAATCAGGTACTCTGGATATATCTGATTGGAATCAAAGATAACAAAAATCCTTGGACAAAGCATATCATCTACACAACTATCATGTATCCTTTCATCCAGGTCATCATCAGGTGTACAGTAATCTTGACGGCCTGTTTTATACTTTCCAACAATAACGCGGGCAAGCAGCATAACTTTGGTTCCCAGGCCAGTGTTTGCACTGTAATTGTTAGCAAAGGATGCATGTTTTGCAAAGTAGGTTCCTACAAAATGAATAGAATAAAAATATTTATTGTATTCATAAAATATTTTTATGAATAAAAATAAATCAGTTTCTATTAATGTTTTATATAGAGAAAAAAGACAAATTATGATAATTGCAACGCACCTTTGCCAAATGTGTGTCCTCCTCTTTTCTTGTCTGATAGTCTGCAGTCAAAATTATATGTGCAAATAGAGTGCACATTTTTTGCACTCGTGCCATGAAACAGCATTTCTTCTTTAATATCTGATTGCCCTTTTATCCTCATCAACTGGATTTTTTTCCTAAGAATTAAAAATTCAGGCAAAACCTTTTTATACGTGGATATTATTTCACATGCAAGTTAACTATTATGATATTATGTAAATATAACACTCGTTAGGACTACATTTTTATGAAACTGAGATAGATATCTAGATAGTGCAAGACATTCTTATTACCTACAAAACAATTCCCAAAGGTCCATGTTCTGTATTCTGTTGATGGATACGATGGGATGCTGCAGCAAACCATCAACCCTGACAAATCTCTCCACCCTCTGATATTCACTGCTATCTTTTCTCAGGCAGAATAACTTTGAGACAAGAAAACATTTTCAGACAGAATTTTACCAATTTGACATACTGTAAATGTAATAAGCACTTTATATTACTTGATAAGGGATTTGGGGATCAACATTCTTCCAGTGTGCTGGTGAAGATGTAGAAATGTCATGACATTTGCATCTGTTACACACAAAACATATGCAAGGTTGGTTTCTCTTTTGTGTCATTTCAAAAAAGAAACCCTAACCTTAACTTAATGTTGCATGCAATATACACAGTTGCAATTGAAATTATTCAACCCCCTTGACCTGCAAGACATTTTGCGGCAAAGAACAATATTTTATGAAAAAATTCAACAAAGGCATCCGTAAACTATTGGAGAAAGTGTAATAATACACATCTGAGTGATTTTGAGAACACAAAGTTGATAAATAATGAAAAAAAAGGAAAAAAATCATGTTCAAAATTATTCAACCCTCAAAGGTCAAATTTGGTGCAATTTTTTTTTTCATTTATTTATTCTTTAAATCCACCAATAAACACTGCTTGGATGTGCTTATAAGCAGAAGAACACCATCTCCAGTAGAGAGGTGACAGAAGCTTCTAAGCTTTGCCTTTTTTGGGCCCAAAATGTTACAGTTTGGTCACGTCACTCCATAAAACATTCTTCCAGAACTCCACAGGTCTATCCAAATGTAAATTTTCCTCCTTCCATTAGGTCATCTTGCAAGTCTTTGGCTGTACATTGCAGGTTTTTATCAGTTGCTCTGATCAAACATTTTATGATACTGTGTTTTGTTTTGTTTAACACCCTCAAAGGTTTTTTACACATTTTAAACTAAAAATAAGGCTGCCAGCTGTGTCTATAAGAACGTTTAATGTCTTGGAAATCTTCATGTAGCCTTTGACTTTCTATAATAAAACTATTTATTCTCTGTAGCTTTTGTGAGAGCTCTGTTGACTTTGCCACATACAGTCATGGCCAAAAATATTGGCAATCTTGCAATTCTGTCAGAAAATGCAACACTTCTCACAGAAAATTGTTCCAACTGCAAATGTTTTGGTTCACGTGCTTATTGTTTTTGTTTGCACTGCAAATAAAAAAAATAGAGAAGAAGTCAAACTTGATAAAATTTCATGGACTCAGAAATGGACTGGACAAAATTATTGGCACCTTGTCAAAATGGTAAGAAATAATTAGTTTTCAAGCATGTGATGCTCCTGTAATTTGTATTTAGACACACCTGTGGCAAGTAACAGGTGTGGGCAATATAGTAATCATACTTGCAACCAGTTAAAATGGAGGAAAGTTGAATTTGTGTTGTGTGTCACACTGAGCATGGAGAAAAGAAAGAAGTATAAAAAGTTGTCTGTGGATTTGAGAGAAAAAAAGTGGAAAAACATGGACAATCTCAAGGTTATAAGTCCATCTCCAGAGATCTTAATGTTCCTGTGTCCACTGTGTCCAATATCATCAAGAGGTTTACAGCCCATGGCATTGTAGCTAACCTCCCTGGATGTGGACAGATTACAACAAAGGATTGATAAAGAACCCTGATTAACTTCCAGACAAATTCAAGCTGAGCTGTAGACACACGGTACAATAGTGTCAGCTCGCACTATCCGTCACCATCTGAATGAAAAGGGACGCTACTGTAGGAGACTTAGGAGGACACCACTGGTGACACAAAGGCATAAAAAAGCAAGACTGGAGTTTGCCAAAACTTATGTAACAAAACCACAATCCTTCTGGGAGAGTATAAAGTAGAGCTTTTTGGTAAAGGACATCACGGCACTGTTTACAACGAGGCCTTCAAAGAAAAGAACACAGTCCCTACAGTTAAACATGATAGAGGTTCAAAAATGTTTTGGGGTTGCTTTGCTGCTTCTGGCACTGGATGCTTTGACTGTGTGAATGGTATCATGAAACCTGATGATTTCCAAATAATTTTGGGGCACAACTTAGTGGCCAGTGTCAGAAAGCTGCATCTCCACCAGAGGTCATGGGTCTTCCAGCAGGACACTGACCCGGAACATACTTCAAAAAGCACTCAGAAATGGTTACAAACAAAGCGCTGGAGAGTTATGAAATGACCAGCAATGAGTCCAGATCTGAATCCCATAGAACACCTGTGGAGAAATCTGAAACAGCAGTTGGGAGAAGGCATCCTTCAAATCTGAATGACCTGGAGCAGTTCGCAAAAGAAGAGCGGTCCAAAATTCCAGTAGAGAGGTGTAAGAAAATCATTCATGGTTACAGCGATTGATTTCAGTTATTTTTTTCAAAGGGAGTGCTACCAAAAATTAAGTTTAGGTGCCAATAATTTTGTCCAGTGCATTTTTGGGTTCTGTGTGGAATTGTATCAGATCTGACTTTTCTTCTCTCTTTTTTTGTGTTGTTCCAATTCAAACAAAGAATAAATAAATAAACATATGTGAGTACCAAAACATTTGCAACTGCAATAATTTTTTAAAGAAGCGTTGCATTTTCTGACAGAATTACAAGGGTGCCAAAATTTTTGGCCATGACTGTATGCTACTCAGCTTCAGCACATGCATGCGCTAAATGTATGTATGTGTAACAGCCCAAGCTAATTCTGTTTTTAAAGGTTTAATTGTGTTTTAAGACAATTTTGTTTCCAACCATACAAATAAATTACTAAAAAAAAGCAATGTTGAATAGGGGTTGAATAATTATGACATAGATGCGTTATTAAAAATCCTAGAACTCAATATGACATTATATATTGACATTATCACTTTTAATATGCCAGTGATCTGTTATAAATGCATTTTTTAAAGTCTTGGATCTTCAGAAAAGCTTGTATTTGTAAAGTACTGCCATCTGTGAGGGGTTGAATAACTTCAATTGCAGCTGTATATATTTATTATATTTGGTGTGATCCGAAAAACAGTTTTTACTATTTGTACTGTGATTTTTTTTAAATTAAATTATTAACTTATCTCAACTGGGTGACTATCATTACAGGCACATATTTTCATATATTCAGCTGAGTCATATCATCTTTTTTAAAAAAGGCCTACTAAAGCCTACTAAATCATCTGCTTACTTAAAACATTAAGATTAGAATTATGAATTATAAAATACAGTGAACCATTATACCACACCCTCTGTGTACCAAGCAATAAAAAGTATTTAATCTATGCCAGTGTCAAATATGAAGTCCCACAGACATTCATGTATTTATTTTGTTGTATTTTAGTAACTATTTTTGGAACTGATTCATGGTTACTCTTTTGAACAGTTTTTTTTTTTTCCCACTGTGTTTCTTTTTGTGAAAAAAAAATAAAAATAACTGATAAATAAAACTAAATAAATTAAAAACATCTCACCTGATTCCATTCTCAGTCTGAAATGAGCGTTTAATCCACTTTGTTTTTCCAGTTTTTAAGTTAACATGTGTGCTTTCTAAATTTAAGCATTAATAAAAAAAAAAAAAAAAAAGAAAACAAGTATAAGTTATACAATAAAACAAAAATAAAAGCTAATATTGAAATCAAATGTTTTCACCCATATTTATAAGGTCTGTCATGGGTTTACATTATTTAAGATGCATTATATATAGCTACTTTAATAAGCAGTTCAAGTATTCCTAAATTAAGCAATGATTGTAAGAGTATTATCAACTAGTAACTGTTTACCTGCAAAATTAATCCGGACGTGACATCCAGCAGTAGTCATGGTTATAACCCCTTGTGGGTTTCTGAGGTAATATCTCTCCAGATCATCACTGGACATAAAGCTCTTCGGGTCATCCTAAGTAAATAAGTAAGTAAATAAATAAATGCATACATACACATATAAACTGTATATAAACAGGAAACGGTTGAGAAACAATGTATAAAAAAAGACATTAGGTTACCTCAACTCTGTGCCAGACACCACACTTTTCCTTGTAGTACCAGTACCACGGTGTGTCAGATGTGTCCATATATTCCACTCCATCCTCCAGCACCAAACCAGCAAACTCATCACACAACATTTTGGAAAATGAACTACAACATGAGAGAGGGAAAAAATATTTTACTTGAAAACTCAACTAAAACCCATATTTCTAGGCTAGTAAAAAAGGAAACAAAAGAGTCGTATTTTGACAGACAAACAGAAAGCAAACACAGACGAGTAAGTCGCACTTGTAAGTCGAGTATTAGGCAACTATGCAACTAGGCACTGACGTAAAAGTGGCAGAGAAATGGAAACTGAAGGTTTTATGATAGTTTCAAATTAACCTATGCTTTCGTAAATCAAATAAACGTCATAATTTATGACAGGGGTGTCCAAAGTCCAGCCCACAGTGTGTCTACTGACACGCCCGCCAACCATTACTGACAAATCATGCAGTTTCACAATGTCAACACAAGGTGACAGCACTAAACGCGAGTGACAACAATTTGATAACTCATATGCGCTGTTTTGCAAATGAAAAATCGATGTAATGAGCAAAAATAAATGTGCTTTTGCAAACAAACAAACAAACAAAAAAAAAAAAAAAAAAAAAAAAAAAAAAAAAAAATATATATATATATATATATATATATAAATTGCAAAAGAAAATTAAGTATTGAAAGAAAGATTATGGGGCATTTTTGTTCATTTTGGAGGCAACCACTAGTGCTACTCTTTAGCACTAAGTGTTAATGTTTAGTAACGTTCAAAACATTACTGTCATATGTCACAGAAACCAACCACCCAACCAACCAATAAACAAACAAACAAACAAATAAATACAATTCATTAAAAAAGAAATATTTATAAATACAGTATAGAGATTAATAGAGATTGACAATTTAACCTTTTGGTACATTGTATTTAATTATCCATAGCAAATTTAGGGAGAAACTATAATTTAAAATAAACTTTAAAAATAATTTAAAGGCTTAAATGTGAGTTTTGTCATTTTATAAAACTTTTTTATTTTTTATTTTATTATTTATTTATTTATTTAATTTAATTTTTATTATTATTATTATTTTTTGGTCAAAACTTTATTTGAACATATAGTAGCCTACATATTATATTAGTGGATGCCACTGTAGATAGACACTACACTGTAAAAAATAAATAAAAAAACAATTTGTTGAGTCAGCTTAATATAATTTGTTACCCTGCTGCCTTAAAATTTTAGTTCAGTCAGCTAAAATAAGTTTATTCAACTTGAAATGTTAAGTTGTACTAAGTAACAACTTAGATATTTGTGTTTGCTAAATTTAACAGATGGGTAAGTAACCCAGCTGCCTTAAAATTTTAAGTTGATTCAACGCAAATATCAACGCAAGTTGTCACTTAGTATAATTTAACATTTCAAGTTGAATAAACATTTTTTTGAGTTGACTGAACTTAAAATTTCAAGGCAGCCAGGTTACAAATTATTTTAAGTTGACTCAACAAATTGTTTTTTACAGTGTAGTTAGACTACATACTGTAGTATTAGAAGGATATTTCTTAATAGTATACATTCAGTAGTGTTTTGTTTTCAGAATTGTACTTATTTTTTATTTTATTGTTTGTTTGATTTAGTTTTTGATGTTTTATTTTTCATTTTTTAAAACAAAATACTAAAGAATTTTATTTATTGACATTGCTATTGTCAATGCATGTCTATTAAATAACATTAAACATGTATATGAACAGTGAGAAACCGAGTAAGAAAAACACGGACTACTGAGTTGCCAAGAATAATATATATTTATTGATTCTTTTTTAAAAAGTTCTGTGTTTGCACATCATTAGGCAAGTAATAATTTAAGTCTGCGTATTGATATACTGAAGTAATGTTATTATTTTCAACATGGCACCTTTAAGTTTTTTGGGGGGATGTTTCTGTTGAGCTCCAACTCCCATAATGATCCTTTGGTGATCTATTCCGTGATCTTTTAACTTGTATAAATACATTTTTGGTATGATTCTTGGCCAAGAATGGAAGTGAAATCACTATTTCAAGTGAGCTTCCGATGCTTTTAGTGTATCTGGGTGAAAATACATGTTAAATTCAATCAGTATAACATTAAATAACTTTATCCTTTAAAATGCATTAAATAATGACCCTTTTGCAAAAAAAAATACTTTCCCAAAAACACCTTAGTTCTGCATAAACCTGTATTATATTAACATTTTGGCATTTTACACATAGTTTTATAGATCCCAACATTTACTGTTGCAGTCAATTATTTGCTGCGATATTCAAACACGTACTCTGGATATATCTGATTGGAATCAAAAATAACAAAAATCCTTGGACAGAGCGTATTATCTACACAGCTATCATGTATCTTTTCATCCAGGTCATCATCAGGTGTACAGTAATCTTGACGGCCTGTTTTGCACTTCCCGACAATAACACGGGCAAGCAGCATTACTTTGGTTCCCTGGCTGGTGTTTTCACTATATTTGGTAGCAAAGGATGCATGTTTTGCAAAGTAGGTTCCTGCAAAATAATTAAATAAAATTGCATTCATACATAAAAATAAAGGAGTTATTACTATAAATATTTAATATGCAAAAACAGAAAATATAAATCACAGCCCACCTTTGCCTAATATGTGTGCCTTTCGTTTCTTGTCCGATAGTCTGCAGTTAAAATTAAATGTGCAAATAGAGTGCACATTTTTTGCACTCGTGCCATGAAATAGCATTTGCTCCTCAATATCTGATTGTCCTTTTATCCTCATCAACTGGATTTTTTTCCTAGAATTCATAATTCAGACATTTTAACATTTTATACATGAATTATATTATTTCACATGCAAGAACAACAATAATAATAACAAAAACAATAATGTGTATTAATGGGAATTTATATAGATATGTAATATGGGAATGAAAAAAGGTGTCATTTTCTTTATACATAATCTATATTATAATTGTTGTTGTTATTAATAATCATAATAATCATTATTTAATGGTCATTTAATTAATTAATAACCCGTTTTCATGAGATTTGTCCTAGAGCAAGAAATTCTCATACCTACAAAACAATTCCCAAAGATCCAAATTCTGTATTCGTTTGATGGACACAATGGGATCATGCAGTAAACCAGCATCCCTGACAAATCTTTCCACCTTCTGATATTCACTGCTATCTTTCCGCAGAGAAATTAACTGATTGAGATAAGAAAACATTTTCAGACAGATTGTCCCAACATTAATGTAACACTACGATAAGCACTTACTGTTACCTGATAAGGCTTTTTGGGATCAACATCCTCCCAGTGTGCAGGTGAAGATGGAGAAATGTCATCACATTTGCATCTGTTACACAAAATATATGCACATAGGTTGGTTTCACTTTCGTTTCATTGAAAAAGAAATTGACTTGAATGTGCCGTAGTACTTGAATGTACTTTATACTTTTACGCACTGTGCATAGCCCTAAAACATTTGGACATAAACTAACTTCACTTTTTTGAGATAGATAGATACAGATATCTCACCTGAATCCATTCTCAGTCTGAAATGAACGTTTAATCCGCTTTGTTTTCCCAGTTTTTAAGTTTACTTGCGTGCTTGCTAAATTGAAACATATTAATTAACAACAACAACAACAACAATATTAATACAAGAGTGGCTGATGACATAAACTCAGATGTTGGTATTCTTAGTAATCGGTCATGGGTTTATACAACATGGCTGTTTAGTTATTTAATTTACATTATATTTAGGTATTTCAAAAAGTAGTTCAAGTATTCCTAAATTAATTTATGATTATAAGGGTATTATCAAGTATAAACTGTTTACCTGCAAAATTAATCTGGAACTGACCTCCAGTAGTAGCCATGGTTATAACCCCTTGTGGGTTTCTGAGGTAATATCTCTCTAGTTCATCACTGGACATAAAACCAGTTGGGTCATCCTAAAATGCATTTTTAATAAATAACAGAGCAACCATTTGAAAAAATGAACATATTGTATGAATAAGACATTACCTCAACCCTGTGCCAAACACCACATTTTTCCTTGTAGTACCAGTACCACGGTGTGTCAGATGTGTCCATATATTCCACTCCATCCTCCACCTCCAAACCAGCAAACTCATCACTCAACATTTTGATAGGTAAATAAACTACTACATGGGGAAGGTTTTCAAATAATAAAACTCAACTAGAAACCCATATTTATAGGCTAGAAAAAAGAGAGTAAACGCAGTAACAAAGGAAATAAGAGTCGCATTTTGACAGACAAATTTAAAGCAAACGCGGACGAATAAGACTAACTCTTGAAAATCTCAAGAGCATAATTACACTGACGTAGAAGAAAGGGGAAATAGAAACTTAAGGCTGTATTAAAGCCACAAACACTGTGACCTGGACAGACGTCAAACATTACTACATACGCGTCCAAGCGCGTCATACCTGGGAGAGCCTTGTATCGTAAATAAAAGTGATGTTGCGCTCGAGGGGCGTGGTCTCGTTTTTTTTTTTTTTTTATTTTGTAGCTCTCTCTCTCTCTCTCTCTCTCTCTCTCTCTCTCTCTTAAACTTTGAGAACATATCAATTGCACCAATAGGCTACTTTGGATTATTTCGTTAAACATATCAGTGAAGTATTTATTATTGCTGTTACTATTCACAAACTGAAATGAAATTTACATACTGTCACAAGAGCAAAAAAAAAAAAAAAAAAAAAAAAGTCAAATTCAAGGGCATACTAGGCTATGCCATAATTATAACAATAAATCGAAATTATGAGAGAAAAAAAGTAAAAACTATGACACCAGAAAACAGGCAGCCTTTAGCAGGAAATGGTTGCCGACAGTGACAGTACCTAAAACCACTAAAACCGACTGTTGCTAAAAACCGGAAGTTTTCTGCTTGCAGGCAGCATCAGAAAACAAATAAATATCAATTTGTTAGTAATGTTAATACTATAGGCTATTTAAGTAAGTATATATTAGTCAGTATTGTGTATTATTTGATTAAAAAGGTTTATCAAATATAAAGAAGAAAATTATCATTTGAAAAGCAAAAAAAAAAAAAAAAAAAAATATATATATATATATATATATATATATATATATATATATATATATATATAACACATTTTTAACAATTCTGAATATTTATCATAAAGGCAGGCAAAAATAAGTGTGATTATGAACCAGATGGAAAATGGCTGTCAGGCTAAAACATTGGATGAAAACAATGATTTCATTTTCAAAGACATTTTCCAAAATGAATCACATTATTTTAAGACACCACCATCAACAACAACTTACACACAGGGTCTAGTAACTTGACTTGCATATAGGAAAAAAGGATAATTTGAGAATGCATCAGCTTCTTGGAATATAGTCACTAAATATAAGTCAGTTTTAAGTGATGATAACATTAAAGCAGGAACAACTTAAAGCACAAGCATAATATCATTATTAGTTAGTATTAATAGTGTTTAGCATATAAGCACAGGCAGAAGTTGAAAATAGTGTTTGAGACTTGTGCGCCCCCTATTGGCTGTCTCACTTTCTTAATAACTAAACCAGGAAACTCTTCAGTTCACGGAAAGAGGTACGTTTTGTTGAGCTGTTGTATGTCGTTGTCTCTAAAATGGCAGAAGCCAGCATTTCAGTGGCTCAGGACCAGTTCAGCTGTCCAGTTTGTCTGGATCTACTGAAGGATCCAGTGACCATTCCCTGTGGACACAGTTACTGTATGGACTGTATCACAGGCTGCTGGAATCAAGATGATCAGAGGGGAGTTTACAGCTGCCCCCAGTGTAGACAGACCTTCACTCCAAAACCTGCCTTATGCAAAAATGTGGTGTTTGCTGAAATGATGGAGAAACTGAAGAAGACAAAATTCCATTCTGCTGTTCCCGCTCACTGTTATGCTGGACCTGGAGATGTGGAGTGTGACATTTGCACTGGAAAAAAATGCAAAGCAGTCAAGTCCTGTTTGGTGTGTCTCAACTCCTACTGTCAAAATCACCTTGAACAACATGAGGATTTTTTTAAAGGTAAGAAGCATAACTTGATGGATGCCACTGGACGGCTAAAGGAGATGATCTGCTGCAAACATGATAAACAATTAGACATCTACTGCCGTATTGACCAGCAGTGCATTTGTTATTTGTGTGGAATGGATGAACACAAAAACCATGCCACAGTAACAGCGGCAGAAGAAAGGATGGAGAAGCAGGTATAAACTTAAAACAAACACATATATTGCAATGCAAACATTTATTTCAGCAGCTTCCCAGATAGCACATGTACATCTGCAAGATGTCTGTTAAGGATCACTTGATCTGGAAAGCATCTGCTCTGTACAAACATCTGAGAGACGTCTGTAAGATGTCAGTTTTACATACATTATAAACCATAAACGTCTTAAAGACATCTAATAGACTTCTATTTGACATCTGATAGGAGACGTCCTATAGACGTATTGCAGATGAGCAAATATATAAAAAAAAATTCATCTCGCAGATGTAAATGCAGACGTCAAATAGACGTCTCCGGGATGTACGTGTGCTATTAGGGTTTACTCTTTTTTTTTTTTTTTTGCCTAAATAACCCTGATAACACAGGTAGATCTTGGAGACATCTATTTGATGTCTACATTTACATCTGCAAGACGTATTTTTTAGATTGTTTGCTCATCTGCAATACGTCTATAGGATGTTTCCTGTAAGATGTCAAATAGACGTCTATTAGATGTCTTTAAGATGTTAATGATTTAGAATGTATGTAAAACTGATATCTTACAGACGTCTGCCAGATGTTAGTACACAGCAGATGCTTTCCAGATCAGGTGATCTTTAACAGACATCTTGCAGATGTACGTGTGCTATTTGGGAATATTTGTGTGGATAAATGGCCAAAACGCACAGTAAAAGCTGCAAATACCCTCCAGATAGCACATGTACACCTGCAAGATGTCTGTTAAACATCACTTGATCTGAAAAGCATCTGCTGTGTACAAACATCTGGCAGACGTCTGTAAGATATCAGTTTTACATACATTCTAAATGTCTGTGTACAAACATCTGTTTACATACATTCTAAATCATAAACATCTTAAAGACATCTAATAGATATCTATTTGACATCTGATAGGAAACATCCTATAGACGTATTGCAGATGAGCAAACACTCTAAAAAATATATCTTGCAGATGTAAAATAGACGTCTCCATGATGCACGTGCTATTAGGGCTAATAGCACACATACATCTCAGATACATCTATTTGACTTCTGCAAGATGTATTTTTTAAAGCGTTTGCTCATTTGCAATACATCTATAAGACATCTCCTATCAGTTTTCAAATGGACATCTTTTAGATGTCATGTCAAGCAGATGCTTTTCAGTTCAAGTGATCTTTAACAGACATCTTGCTGATGTCTGAAACAGCACATCAATCTTCTAAAAAATATATAAGCTTTTATATGCACTTTCATATATAACTATTGGAGTAACATATTTAATGTATTCTATACTGTTACTGTAAAATGATGTACAGAAAACATTGAAAAGCAGACCCGAAAATTTGTGCAGACCTTGCACTGACTTGCTTATGACTAATTATTTAATAGCTATAGACCAAAATCAAAGTGGTATCTAAAATTCTGCATGTGGATATCTATTTTAAGAAATAACTGATAAGCTATTTGTTCTGTCCTACAGAAACAGCTGGGAAAGGCAAAGATTGAGTTCAAGAAGAGAATCCAGCAGAAGGAGAAAGAGGTTCAGGAGCTGAGAGAGACTGTGGAGTCACACAAGGTGAGTTTTGAGCAGTTGAGAAGGACAACTGCTGTGCTCGCTGCTGGATTAATGCCAGAACTGTGTGTCGTATAACAGCGCTCTGCACTGGCAGCTGTGAAGGACAGTGAGAAGGTGTTTACTGAGCTGATCTGCTCCATTGAGAGATGCCGCTCTGAGGTGACACAGCTGATCAGAGATCAGGAAAAAGCTGCAGTGAGTCGAGCTGAAAGACTCTTGAAGCGACTGGAGCAGGAGATCAATGATCTGAAGAAGAGAGATGCTGAGCTGGAGCAGCTTTCACACAGAGATGATCACATCCTTTTCCTCCAGGTAACATCTGCTCTTAAAGCAGGTCTTTAGTGAGATAAATAAATTTAGTGAGATATTAAATTTAAAGGGTCTTTAATCTATGTACTCAAGTAGCACAATCTTACACAAACTATTTTGCGCTTACACTACCAGTCAACTACTAAGTTACACTACCAAGATTTTTTTTTTTTAAAGAAGTCTCTTCTGCTCACAATCTCTGCAATTATTTGATCCAAAGTACAGCAAAAACAGTAAAATATCTGAAATATCTTTACTATTAAAAATAATGTTTTCTATTCAAATATGTTTTAGAATGTAATTTATTCCTGTGATCAAAGCTGTATTTTCAGCATAATTACTAATATGCTGATTTGCTGTTCAAGAAACATTCATTATTATTATTATTATTATCAATATTTAAAACAGTTGAGTAAATGTTGATGTAAAAATTTTTTGATATATATATATATATATATATATATGTGTGTGTGTGTGTCTGTGTGTGTGTGTATATATATATATATATATATATATATATATATATATATATACTTCTATTTATTATAAATGTATAATAAAGACATTTATAATGTTACTTAAAGATTTTTATTTTAGATAAAGGCTGTTCTTCTAAACCTTGTATTTATCAAAGAAACCTGGAACATTTCAACTCAGCTGTTTTCAACATAATAATAAATGTTTTTTGAGCAGCAAATCAGAATATTACAATGATTTCTGAAGGATTATGTGACTGGAGTAATGATGCTAAAAATTCAGCTTTAAAATCACAGGAATAAATTACATTTTAAAAAATATTACAATGTATTAAAAATTAGAAAACAGTAATTTTAATTAGTAAAAATATTTCTAGATGTGACTGTTTGCTGTACTTTGGATCAAACAAATAGAGACTGCTTTTAAAAAAACATACTGTTCAAAAATTTTCAATGAAAAAAAAAACAATTAAATAAAAATAAAATACAAATAAAACAGCAACATTATGAAATATTGTTGCAATTAATAATACAATAACTGGATGAATAAATAAATAAATAAGTCTTATCCTATATTTTAAATGGTAATGTATACAAATGGATGGGAAATCTGGATTGTAAGTGTTAAAATGAGTGTTTTGTGAAAGCAAAATTTTGTTTTCATGTTCTGATTGTGTTCTTTGTCTTTGTCTGTAGAGTTTTCAGTCTTTCTCTGTTCCTCCCAAATTTACGGATGTACCCATCACTTCCTCTTCTCCACTTTCTTTTGATGATGTGGCAAAATCTGTCTCCCTGCTTAGAGAAAAACTTGAGGATTTCTGCAAACAGGAGATAGAAAGGATATCTGGTAAAGGTGAAGTGCTTGCAATTTATTTATGTTCAAATATTAGACTGCATCATGTAACATGTAAATGTAATTACATAAAATCATCAAACTTAAAATCTCTGATGGTTTCCATAGTGTCATATATCCAGACAATTCCCACCCCAGACCCCAAGACCAGGGACGAATTCTTACAGTGTAAGTGCACATGATCCTCTCTGTAATCTAAAGGTGTTCTATTTCAGCTTGTTTTTCAAAGTTGGTTAATTACAATAAATTTTAAGAACTTTTTTTTTTTTTTCAAGAATTTGAATGGTTTTAAAGTGTTTTATTTTTAACAATCTTAAGAAAAAAATATTTATTTCTTTTATTAATTTAATTTACGTAAAATATTCAGTGTCATGTACAGTCTGTTTCCTTCAGCAAAAACTGCTGAGCTGACAATAAATGATTTCCTGCATTTTTAATACATAAATGAATACACAATTATATTTTGTAACAAACATGTTGTAAATAATTCTAATTTAATTTTAACTGTGTTAAATTATATATAAATATAATTTGTTAATTATGAATTTGAACTCTTATTTCCTTCAGATTCCTGTCAGTTCACTCTGGATCCAAACACAGTAAATAAACGCCTTCGTCTGTCTGAAGGGAACAAAACGGCTGCTGACACAGGCACAATCCAGCAGTATCCCAATCATCCAGATAGATTTGATCATACTCTTCAGGTGTTGTGTAAAGAGAGTGTGTGTGGACGCTGCTACTGGGAGTTGGAGTGGAGTGGCCATGGTGTCGCTATATCAGTATCATATAAGAACATCGGGAGAAAGGAAAAAGGGTGTGTGTTTGGATTCAATCGCCAGTCATGGAGTTTGTTCTGTAGTATGTCGAGTTGCATATTTTATCATGGTAAAAAACATATTAAATGTTCCATACCCAGCTGCTTTAAAATAGGAGTGTATGTGGATCACAGTGCAGGGACTCTGTCCTTTTACAACATCTCTGACACAATGACCCTCATCCACAGAGTTCAGACCACATTCACTCAGCCCCTCTTTCCTGGGTTTTTACTCTCTTTTGGATCAACTGTAAAATTGCTCTTGTGAATAGTGTACTTTTAAAATGATTACATAATATAAAAGTAATGTACTTTTAAAGTTGATATATCATATTAACTCTTCCAGTTACACTTGACCCTCTCGCTCTATTTTATTTCTATTTAACTTTTCTTTTTATTAAAAAAAGGACCCTCTAGCATTAGATTTCTCTATTCTTTTTTCCATCTCATTCACTTGTTTTCTTTTTATTATAAAAAATGACCATATATTCTTTCTCTGTTCTTTCAACTTGTTGATATGACCCTCACTAGTGTTTTCTATTCTACTTCTATTCTATTTCCTTTTTTTAATGAATCATAAAATGTCATATAAATTACTGGTGATCAGATTTGGTAAATCAGGTCTAATGCTGACATATAAATTCTTCGGAAATGAATTAAGAAGTGTGTGTCTGTGTGTATTTAATATGGATCAGTATATTGCAAAAATATGCTGTGCATAAATTGTATACAGTGCTGCTTGAAAGTTTGCAAACTTGCATAAATATAACATAAAACATCATCAGATTTTCACAAGTCCTGAAAGAACCCAATCAAACAAATGAGACAAAGAATATAGGCTACTTTGTCATTTATTTACTGAGAAACATGATCCAGTGTTAAATATTTGCAAGTTGCAAAAGTATATGAATCTTTGCTTTCAGTGTGACCCCTTTTTGAAGCAGTAACCACAGGTAATGTATTTTGTAACCGCTGATCAGTCCTGCACAACAGCTTGTAGGAATTTTAGCCCATTCTTCAGAACAGAAACACTTGAAGCCTGTGATATTGGTGGGTTTTCTCTTATAAACTGCTTGCTTCAGGTCCTTCCACAACATTTTGTTTGGATTAAGGTCCAGACTTTGACTCAGGCATTCCAAATCATTAACCTTGTTTTTCTTCAACCATTTTTTGGTATAATGACTTTTGTGCTTGTGGTTGTTGTCTTGATGTATTCAGAATTCATTGTTCCATCAAATTTTGGCCAAGATGGAGCAAAGCAGGCCCAAACCATGATACTACCACCAGCATGTTTCACAGGTGGAATAAGGTTCTTATGTTGGAATAAAGTGTTTTTCTTTTTCCAACCATAACACTTCTCATTTAAACCCAAAAAGTCTTATGTTGGTCTCATCAGTCCACAAAATTTTTTTCCAATAGCCCTCTGACTTGTCCACATGATCTTTAGCAAACTGCAGACCGACAGCAGTGTTCTCATGATGATAGACTTATAAACATTAATATTAACCAATGTGAGAAAGGCCTTTATGTGCTTAAAAGTTACCCTGAGGTCTTTTGCAACCTTGCAGACAATTACAAGTCTTGCTTTGGAATGATCGTTGTTGGTCACATACTTCATACTTCACATACTTTTGCAACTCATTTTTCAGCAACCATTTTTCTCAATAAATAAATGACAAACTATATATTTTCATCTGAATTGTTTGATTGGGTTCTCTGTCAACTTTCAGGACTTGTGTGAAAATCTGATTAACTTTTTGGTCATATTTAAAAAAAAAAAAAAAAAACTTCTAAAGGGTTCACAAACTTTTAGGTAGCACAATATATATATAAATTAGGCAAAAATGTGAAAAATAATCAGTGATTTGGCAGAGGAAATAGTGCTAGAATTTTGTGATTTGTCTTTTTTTCCTAAATGCATTTGATTTATTTTGTTGTTAAATAGTTTTTATTTTTGTAATTATTTTAAATATTTTTATTTGATTAATTAATAGAAAAATAAATTAATTAAAAATCTCTTATTTAGATCTGCCTCCATCCAATCAGCAACCAATGTATAGAACCTAGACCCACCCAGTTTTATTTTTTTCTTTTCCAATAATCCGCTTTACTCAGATACACGTCACAACATGGAATAAAAGATCTGCTACGTTCATTTAATCACAGTTTAAAGACATAATCCAATTTCCATTTCAAACATATTCCATTACGAACATTTAAAAACTTCTGGCAATCAGAGTTGTCTTTTTGTTTTTTTTGTTTTCCTTTTCAAAATATATTATGAGGTAGAATTATGAAGAGGTAGGCTATGAAAAATAATACTACTAATAATAAAAGATGTTACATGTCTAAATTTGATATACATAACTCACGGTATCTAGTATTCATGGAAATACTTTTTTTTTTCCACAAGGCAGGATTTCTGGGCATTTAAAAGAATTAAATAAAAAATGTAAAGATGATGCAATATTTCAAGCAATGAAATTACAAATGAAAGAAAGTATATATATATATAAAATAGGGGTTCTTCATTCATTAATTTTCATATGAATGAAATTTCATATGGACTTTTCATATCATAAATCAATGTCTTAATCAGTTGGATAAAACATTTGAATAAATGTTAGAAAAAAAGAAAAAGAAAAAAACAACAACAACATAAAATTGATTATGTAAACTATAAATATGTTTTAACTCTGCCCCCTAGACACAGTAAATTGTCCGTTCATTGTTTTGTTTTGTTTTGTTTTTTAACCAAAGGCACTTTTGCAGTAACCAGACATTAGCAGGGTTACAGTACTCTGCTGTACAACTCCACACGGAGCAATACATCCATCAGAATGAGATTTTCTTTTGGTCTCTGATGTCAGTAAAACTCAATCAGGTATTCCGGATAGATCTGGTTGCTGTCGAATATAACAAAGATTTTCGGGCTCATCATGTCATCCACACAGCTGTCGAAAAAGTTGGCAATGCTCATGTCTTTAGAAGGTGGTCTGCAGTACTGGGGGTGACCCAATGTATATTCCCCAACTATAACCCGTGCCAGGAACATACACTTGTACGGTGGGTCACTCTGGAAAACAGGGGGCGCTAGACCGTGTTTCTGTAGGATAAAGTTGTGCTTGCTAGTCGAATGACAGAACTTGCTGGAATACCTTGCGTCGCGTGCAAAATAGCTTCCTGTGAAGACAAAAGTAGTAATATGTTCCAATTAAAGTCAAATTCCACCACATAAGAAAAACACTTCCTCTTTGGTAAATCGAAAAAAAAAAGGAAATGTCAAAATGAGATAAAAAGACATTTTAAAATTCCAACTTTTTATCTCAGCTACAGGAAAATTTTGAGTCATTTATGATTATCATTGTGACTTTTTCTCTCATAATTAATAAAAAGTCATAATTTTGACTAGAGGTCAATTTTTATGACATTTTATGTCATAATTACAACTTTCCATCTTATAATGTTGACTTTTTATTTTATAACTATAAATTGTCATAATTGTTACTTACGCTACCAGTCAAAAGTTTTTGAACTGTAGGATTTTTTTTTTTCTTTTAAGAAGACTCTTCTGCTCACCCAGCCTGCATTTATTTGATGCACAGCATGAAGTACAGCAAAAAACAGTACAATTTTGAAATATTTTTTACTATTTAAAATAACAGTTCTATTTTAATATATTTTAAAATGGAATTTATTCCTGTGATTTCAAAGCTGAAATTTTGGCATTGTTACTCCAGTCACATGATCCTTCAGAAATCATTCTAATATTCTGATTTGCTGCTCTAAAGCCATTATTATTATTATTATTATTATTATTATTATTATTATTATGTAGAAAACAACTCAATAGAATTTTATCAGGTTTCTTTGATGAATAGAAATAACAGCATTTATCTGAAATACAAATCATCTGGATCATTATAAATGACTTCAAAGCATCCTTGCTAAATAAAAGTGTTAATTTCTATTAAAATATTATACTTATATATGTTTCAGATAAATGCTGATCTTTTAATAATAATAATTAAATATTTCTTGAACAGCAAATCAGCATATTAGAGTAATTTCTGAAGGATCATGTGGCACTGAGGACTGGAGTAATGATGCTGAAAATTTAGCTCTGATGACAGGAATAAATTATATTTTAAAATATATTCAAATAAAAAACAGTTAATAGTAGAATATTTCAAAATGTTACTGTTTTTGCTGTACATTTGATCAAATAAATGCAGGCTTGGTGAGCAGAAGAGACTTCTTTAAAAACACTAAAAATCTTACTGTTCAAAAACTTTTGACTGGTAGTGTATCTCATCATTATGACTCAGTAATTCATAATGTATAACATATTTCTCTGTCCTTTTACGACAGAAATGGGCTTTCATAAACATCTCTCTTGTGTTCGACAGAAGACAGAAGTCATATAGGTTTGGACTAACAAGAGCATCTGTAAATTATGGCACCCTTTTCATTTTGGGTAAATTTCCTTTTAATGCAAAAAGTCTCATGGACTGTACCTTTGCCATAGACGTCACCGTGGCTTCCTGTGAGACGCCAATCGAAGTTGTATGTGCATATGGCCTGTATGTTACTGTGACCAGTTCCATGAAAAAGCATCTTTTCTTCAACATCTACAACATGTTTTATCTTTCTCAACTGGGCCTTTTTCCTGTAATACATTTACATTTATTTACACTCTATTGTATCAGAATTGAAATGTTGAAAATGTTACATAAAAAATCCTTGTAATAAGCATGATAACATACAGCCAGATAGACATCATTGCAAAATAAACATCTTTAAGACAATTTCAAATATTGAAAAATGAGCCAACCTGCAGAAAAATTCCCACAGGTCCAGGTTCTGTACTCTTTGAATGGATCTGATGGGCTGGCTCATGGTTCTCTCATATAACCGAGCTACTTCTTTGTACTCAAACGTATCTCTGCATAAAGCAATGAGCTGGACAGAAACAGTCATAGTCCTACAGTCAAAAGACATTCTGTGTCATTTACATTCATGTGTCATTTACGTTCTCTTTTTTACCTGATAGGGTTCCTCTGTATTAATTTTTTCCCAGTGACTGGGAACAGGAAGGGCTGGGTTATCACAGATAAATCTGTGAAACAAAATGTAAAGACATTTTTTATATTCATTTAAAATAAACAATACAAATGTACTATATATATATATATATATTACAATAAAAAGAGGATAAACAAGCTTACCTAAAGTCAGTAGCTGAATGCAATGCCCTTTTGATTGGCCTTTCTTTTCCAGTAGTCACATTGACTTGTTTCATAGCTAGTGATATGATAAAGTTGAAAAGATGAAAAGAGAAATTACAGTAAAAACATATAATCTAGATAAATAACACAAATCTGTGTTTTGTTTGGTGACCAACCAGAAAAGTCTAATTTATAGGTATATTTAGCAGTATAGAAGTCCACTGTAGCATGCTGATTCTTGATGTAGTTTTGTTCAATTTGTTCATTGGTGACAGAGCAACCTGTGCTGGGAACTTCCTGTAGTGAAAAGGAAAACAGCATGATGTGATTAGCAAAAGCACAATTTATGAATTTCCATTCATATTATTCTAATCAGACTGCAGTTTGATAAAAGGCAGTACATACTTCAAACATATGCCAGACGCCACACTCGGCAAGGTAGAACCAGCGCCACTTTGCCTCTGAAGTGTCCATTTCCTCCTCACATGACTCTTCATCAGTGGGCTTCTGGAGGTCTTCTGAGCTCTCCAAATGCTTGACAATGGCCTCACAGTCCATCCTCAAGGCATTTACACAAATATGTCCATCTGGCCACCTTTTAAGTGCATGACAACATGTTATCATTATTAACTTGCTTTCTTCACTGTTATCACTGTTATGATTTGATTCCACAAGTCGCAATCTCATTCAAGCTATTCAAGATATTTTCTTTACCAAAACATGCTGAAATGATCAAATATATAGTTACAATTTTGTATTTATGTTTAATATGTCGTTTCAAATATATTAAACGTTCAGACTAGGCTTTTCTCGTGCCAGCATCTAAGTTTGTTTACCAACTTTACTCATCTAGCACATTTCATTTGCTTTCACCGGTCGCGATTTCATTCATGAAAGACATTTACCAAACAAGCTGTAATGATCAAATGTAGTTATACTTTCTAATGTAAATACTGATTTTGCATTTAACCGTATTAATGCATTGTGAATACCTGTCGAAAATGCCCTT
Organism: Labeo rohita; assembly: GCF_022985175.1. NCBI lineage: Eukaryota > Metazoa > Chordata > Actinopteri > Cypriniformes > Cyprinidae > Labeo > Labeo rohita. Next base: position 9,761 of record NW_026129372.1, on the reverse strand, counting down.
TTCCTCTCGAAGTTACAAATAATGCTGAACCGATCTAAATTCGAAGAAACATCGTTTCTGTCTGGATAATGTTTATGTTTCGTTTTCCTCAATCTCTGGTTGTTGCTCGCTCTACTTCCGCATTCGCCGACCATGACGTCATGCTTCGTTCATGCTTTTTAATATTTTTTTCATTATTTGAAGATAATTTAATAATAATAATAATAATAAAAACCTAACTAAAAAAAGAAGGAGATATTCTGCAGTGGAGATAAAGGATTTTAGTAGGGTGAAAGTATAGCCCAAACAAATAAACGTCACAATATTATCTTTATTATCAGATTCATCATTAGGTAGGTAGGTAAATAAATAAATAAATAAACAAACAATCATTTAACGCTTTAATATTTTAGAAGTATTACTTAATACTTCTAATACTTAATTGATGCTTAATTTAATTCAGAAATGTATTTATTTATTTTAGGAAATCATATGCTAGAGTTAGTTTACATAACGTGAAAACAAGAGCTACAATGGAATCCCATTTAATCAACGTAGAAAATAGTTTTGTTGCACATTATAATAACGTTAATTTGCAGTATTGTGACTTCGTTCATTTGAATTTGGATCATTTGATTTCATTTTTATTTACCCTGGTGAAAAAAAAAACAAAAAAAAAAAACAGCATATGCTGGTAGGTATGTTTTGGTGCTGGTTTAAGATGGTCCTTAGCTGGTTTATGCTGGTCCTTTGCTGGTGTATGCTGATCTGTCTATCTATGCGAGCATGTTACAGCATTCAGAGATGTCACAGTAGAATAACAGAATATATAATTATCTTTACAACAAAATTTAATAATGAAACAAAATTTAAAATGATGAAAATCATGGAAATATAATGTACATAATATTATTGTTTTGACCATTTGTACTGATTATATTATTAAAATAACAATATTAATACGTTTATAATGGTTATAGACACAAACCCTTCTAAAATGAGAAAAAAAAAAAAAAAAAAATAGTTTAAACGTTTCACATGGCGTGTAGTCCAGATTGTAGCGCTACATGACACCCCATACGTCACGCCCTCTCCCACTTACCGCGATCTGCAGACTGAAGAACACCGCACTCTGCACTGAAGATCTGCGCACGCATGTAAGGGAGCTGTCCACAAACTTTGGTAAGTTTGGTACTTTTTTTGTCCAGATTATCAGTTTTTAATTGTTTCTGGTATGTATAATTTCTCTTTGGAGTATGCAATTAATTTATGTAGCCTAAACGTTCAATAACAGACTTGCAGGCTGCACATTTTACACTAAACGTTAGTCCTTTTACTGAATGTTAGCACATCTCATGCATTTATTCAACTGAAATTAAAACAAACAAAAAATAATCCTGTGCAATTTATACACAGAATGCATACTTACTATTCAGCATGCTGATGGACTTGTAATAGGCTAACTTGTAATAAATTAAATGCTCACAGAGAGATACAGTTAATATAGAAAAAGATCATGGAGGAGACTAGAGATAAAAGCATTGCTGATGGGGAAGCTATGGAGCCAGAGGGCCAGAAAGGGAGCACGGAAAAGAACACAGAGGCCAGGGAGAAATGGGCCAACAAGACTGAGTTCCTGCTGTCCATGGCTGGAGAGATTATCGGACTGGGGAACGTGTGGCGCTTCCCTTACCTGTGCTACAAAAATGGAGGAGGTAAGAGAAAGTTTGTGACAGAGAAAGAGTTGGAAAGCAGGACTGTTGAAGAAGAAGTGTAACATTGAAAGAAAAAAAGAAAGAAAGTAAGCCTGGGGCGTTTCAAACCTCTGTGCAGAGATGGATTTGACCTTTAAGATTCAGCACATCAGAACTCAAGCCCATGATTTCAACTCAATCAATAGACCACTGTGTTCTTCTGCAATGCTCAGAACCAATTTTTGTTACACATCACGGCTCTCTTCCCCCAAGCACATGCCGACATGACCTTTCTTTTTTTTAGTGCTTGCTTTTACAACTGCTTTTACTTGTGTTTATGGGTTTATTCAAACCCCATGCCAATAAATTAAACTTTGCCAGGGAAGTTATCTTACCCAGTTGTGCTTTTATTATTATATTTGTGGTTTTGTATTTTATTTGAACCACTATTTGCTTATACTGCAGCTCTGCACACTCTGGTTTTAAAGTTTGTGCGTTTGCTACCGTTTACCCTCAAGCTCCTTATTCAAATGTAATCAAGCGAAGCTACAGTATAACTTTGCTTATTGTTATAGCTGTGTTCTGTTACAACTCTTAAAGATAATGGAGACAAGATGTTCACCCTAAGTTATGACTAATAACTAAATTATTCCTATTATGGTCTCTCCAGGTGTTTTCTTCATCCCTTATTTCATCTTCCTTTTCTTTTGTGGAATCCCAATATTCTTCCTTGAGACGGCATTAGGCCAATACACCAGTGAGGGGGGGATCACTGCATGGAGAAAAATCTGCCCTATGTTTGAAGGTAACTTATGGCTTTACAAAATGAAGTATAGAATTTCTAGAATTAAGTGTACTGCAATATTATAGTTTATTGTTGAAGAGTGTATTATTTTGCACATGAGGCATTTCTTACACAGATTAGTTTTTGTTTACAGGTGTAGGCGTTGCCTCCCAAGTTATAGTGATTTACCTGAATATATATTACATTGTGGTCCTGGCCTGGGCTCTGTTTTATCTATTCAACTCATTCTGGAGTACTCTACCTTGGACTTCCTGCGACAATTATTGGAACACAGGTGTGGTTTATTATATTATGTCATGCCTTTATAATTCTATCATATAGGCTTAAGACACTGAATAACTGTCAGGCAATTTCAGACTTGCCCAGTGGGAGCTTTGTATCTTAACAATATCAATAACTGTTTCTTGCTTCTTGCTTCTTGATTTTTTTTTTTTTTTTACTTTTTTGAGGAGAATTAGCACTTTTCTAAATTATCATACTTTTTATTTTTAAACGAAACACTGTTTCTGCACCAGCATAAAAATAAAATAGTTCATTGTGAGATAAAGTTCAAAGTAAAAAATAAAATCAGGTTGTGAGCAGTGTTGGGGAAAGTTACTTTTAAAAGTAATGCATTGCAATTTTGCGTTAGTCCTGAAAAAGTAACTAATTACGTTACTTAGTTACTTTTTATGGAAAGTAATGTGTTATGTTACTTTTGCGTTACTTTTTAAATCTGGGCAGGGCTTGCTTCTTTGTTTTTAATATAAACCAATTCTAATGTAAAAGCCCTTTTACACCAAAAGTGAAAAGAATTCACCTTAAGCTGAAAGAAAAGTAAATTTATGCAGGAGATCACTCTTCAGCTATAAAAAAATTAAAGCACAAATGTTAGTTTATCTAAAGTAATTTTTGCTTATTAATATGAATTGCATCATCGAAGGTCAGCAGCAAAGACACTGGTTAATAAAATGGGATTAAATACATAAAGGATATTTGTTTTATTTAACATATTTAACTATTGTAGGGTTGCATCATATTCTGAGTTTGCATTTCACTGTTTTTATTCATTTTGAGGAATACTGAATCTGTTTTTTGTGAGTGATATGAATTAATGCATGTTCACATTTAGTCTAGAATACAGTAGCATCATGTTTACTCACAATTTCCCGACAGCAGATTTGTCAATCAATAAATTGGGGAAAAAATAACTGGCGTTACTTATTTGAAAAAGTAACTCAGATATTTTCTTAGAAATTCATAAGTAATGTGTTACTTTACTAGTTACTTGAAAAAAGTAATATTATTACGATACTTGCGTTACTTGTAATGCGTTACCCCCAACACTGGTTGTGAGATACTGTATAATTTATGATTTAAAACTGCAGTTCTGAGAAATAACATTTTAGTTGCTGCAATTATGAGATGCAAGGTCACATTGTAAGATATAAAGTCGGAGTTACAAGAAATAAAGTTTCAATTACAAGGAAGGAACATCACAATTATTTTAAAAAATGCACAATGAAGCTGCAATTACAAACAATACTCGCAATCATGAGAAATGAAGTTGCAGTTGAAATTGTGAAGTTGAAATTGTGAGATAAAAGTTGCAATTACAAAAAATAAAGTCACAGATTACGAAAAATGTAATTGTAATATATACTCACAAATGCAAGAAATAAAACTGCAATGAGAATTATAAGTGATATTGTGAACAAATATACAAAGTCAATATACAATTACAAGAAATGAAGTCACAACTATTTAACATAAAGTTACAATTACAAGTAATAAAGTCACAATTATGAGATAAAGTGGTAACTGTGCTTTACAAAGTTGTTATTACAAGGAATAAAGTTGCAATTACAATAAATAAAATCATGGTTAGAAATACATTTGCAATTGTAAGATATACTCAGAATTATAAGAAATTAAATTGCAGTTAGAAATGAAGGTGCTATTGCAGAAAAAAGTTGCAGTTATGACATATAAAGTTACAACTGCAAAAACAAAAGGCGTAATTATGATCAATAAAACTGGAATTGCAAGAAATTACAAGAAATAAAATCACAGTTTACGAGAAATGCAACTAACATATACTCACAATTACAAAATAAATAAATAAAAAATACACAAATAAATAAAATGAGAATTAAAAGTGCTATTACAAAAAAACGTATACATAGTATATAAAAATACAAAGTCACAATTACAAGAAATGAAGGGACAATTACAATAAATAAATTTGCAACTGTGAGATATAAAGTTGCAATTACAAGAAATAAAGCCACAACTGCAAGAACTAAAGTCGTAATTATGAGAAATAAAGTTGCAGTTATGAGGTATAAGGTATAAAGTTACAATTATGAGGAATAAAGTTGCAGTAACAATAAAGTCACAGTTAGAAATACATTTGCAATTGTAAGATATACTCCGAACTACAAGAAATAAAATTGCAATGAGAAATAAAGGTGACATTGTGAAAAAAAAAAAAAAAATTGCAATTGTGACATATGAAGTTGTGATCGCAAGAACCAAAGTCACAGTTATGATAAATAAAGTTGTAATTGTGATATACAAAGTTGCAATTACAAGGAATGAAGACACAACTGCAAGAAATAAAGTAACAGTTACCTATTTTATTTATTTATTTATTTTTTTTTACTCTGGGGCAGAAACAGGCTTCCATATTTTTTTAAATGCTTGACAAAACAAACAAACAAATAAAATATATACAATAAAAAAATACAATAAAAAAAAATTAAATAATATATATAAACAATGCCAATGAATTTTGTCATTATTTGCTAAAATTGCTAGATTTAGTGCTATATAATATACATATTATGAACGATAATGTTGCAAATATAAGTTTATCATTACTGAGTTTCATTCCAGATAAATTTTGAGCTCACTTTGATCTCCCATTTTATCAACAGTGAACTGCCACAATATAAGTATTACCTACACAGGTTTACACAGACCTGAAGCTGACTGGTCTTTCCTCTACAACGAAACGGATAAATATGATAACCACAGCATGAGGTAACCACTTAACAACAAAATACAAAAACAAAACACTTCTGTTGTTCTCCCGAATGTTTACAAGGTCACAGAAGATGTTTTTTTAGATTTGGATTCAGGCTTCAGATGATTGCAAACACATTTGATGGAAAAGTCACCTAAACAAAGACCCTTTTGTAACGCATTTAGAAAGAATTATTTATTCTTTGTTTGGACTCACTTAACAGGAAAATGAAAAGAACACAGACAAATGCAGGTGTTTTTGAAAAAGGCCTAATAAAAGAGATTTTTTAACATTTCACTGAAATCTATTTATGTATATTCTAAACGTAATATTACATAGCTCTACATATTTGTAAGCATTGTGTTTTTTTGTTAATGAAAGAAAATAAACATTAAAACATTATTTCGAAACCAACTAGACAATCTTAAACAGGTTTAATTACACTATTTTTCTTTCTTTTACACTGTGTTTCAGAATAGAATGACCAAGCTTTTAGTATAACTGACTGATCTTAACACAGAAACAGCTGCTTCTGTTTGAAAAGTATGACCTTGATAAGTTTTGGTGAACTCACACTCTCATTATGTCTTTCTTTTATCAGTTTTCAAAATGAATCTGAATGGCCGCCTTTTAAAGTGATCTCCCCAGAACAAGAGTACTGGTTGTAAGTTACATAATTTGCTACTTAAACATTTCAAATACTGTATATGCATTAATGTTACATGTTTCTCTGAACAGTTTGAAATTTTGATTGTTACAATGCAATTCCAAACTTTATTTACTTATTTATTTATTTAGTTACAAATTACTATGATTACATTAAGTTACAGTTTACAGTCATACAGTGTCAGGCAGCAGTTAAAAACAACTGCACATTTTCCATTTTAACAGTGTGGATCTTGCTTTAGTGTCAGTCAGCTACTTCAGAAACGATTTGGTAATGTCAGAAAACTCACATAATTTAGGGTTAGTTCTCTTCCAAGTCCTGCACTATGAATGAGATAACCTCTACTCTCAAAAGGGTGGGAAAAATGAAAAACATCCAACATCTGTGAGACAGACTTTTAATGTTTCATTAGACAGAAAAATGATATTGAGAAATCTGGGCTGAACTACAGAGCCAGTGAACTCAATGAAAACAACATGTTTGTAGTTTTTCCAGTTTCCTAAACTAAAACCCACAAAACTAAATTACGTCAAAGATACATCTGTATCTAGCTTGTTTGTGTGTGTGTGTTTATTGGCAGAGGTTTACCTTAAAACTAAAGACTTGACATGCATGCAACTGAAATAAAAATGTGTTGTTCATAACATCTCTATATTAATGTGTGTACCTTCAGCCATCGTATGTTGCGGGTGGCAAACAGTGGTGGTCTGGGAAGTGTAAATGCTGATCTTGCCATGTGTCTTCTTTTGGCTTGGGTCATCTGTTATTTCTGCATCTTTAAAGGAGTCAAGACCACAGGCAAGGTCAGCTGATACTCATGCACGTCTGTCTGGCAGTGAAATAATGAAGAGTAAACAATGTCATAATTGTATTATTCTACAAACACTGAAGGATCCCATATCTAGGTGCCAGAATCAATGTACTATTTTAAACAACCATCCATAACACACTAGCAATCACCTTGCAATGTCCAATCAACACACTTACTAACTAAACAGTAGCATGCTAACAGTCATTAAAACGTTTAAAATCCTAAAAATGTAATATCACTAAAAAAGCACAGAATGCCTCAACAGCTGCATATAAACATTCAAGAACCACCTACAGTTGCAACCGCATAGCAGCAAACACTGTAGGAAGATTTTTCACACAATTCCTTCCACAATGCTATTTTTTGACCTCAAAATATTTTTACCATAGCGCGTGATTTGAAAAACGACGACATTCTGACATGTGCATCACATAACCAGTTCAGGAACTGAACTGATCTTTCAGGACTTCAATGGTGCCCACAAGTTTGAACTTCCAAAATGGAGTTTAAATGCAGCTTCAAAGAGCTCTAAATGAAACAAATTGACATTTTATATACTTTTTAAGCTCAAATGCTTGTCTTGTCTATGTCTGCGTGAACTCAGGTTCAAGACAGTTAGGGTATGTCGTTTTCTTCCCCAACTTCAAAATCAGCCTACATCGCTGCACATGCAAGTGAACATGCAAAAGAAGATCAAATGCCTTTACCAAAAAAAAGGATAAAGCAGTGATTTAGGATGATTTTGAAGTTGAAAAAGAAAACAAGATGGGAGTTTTTCGACATAACCTAACAGTATTGACCCGGATTACACAGACTACACATGCGCATCGCAGAGATGAGACAAGACAAGCATTTGATGTTAAAAAGTATATAAATTGTTAGTTTGTTTTAAAAATGACAGATTGTTACGCTAGATAAGACCCTTCTTCCTCGGCTTCCATCGTTTAGAGCCATTTGAAGCTACATTTAAATTGCATTTTGGAAGTTCAAGCTTGGGGCACCATTGAAGTCCACTATATGGAGATAATTCCTAAAATGTTTTCCTCAAAAAAACATAATTTCTTTATAACTGAAAAAAGAAAGACATGAACATCTTGGATGACAAAAGAGTGAGTAAATTATCTGTAAGTTTTTGTTTCAGAAGTTAACTAATCCTTTAAACGATGTAAAAGCTAAAAAAAAAAGGTTGCTTCATAAAATTGTTAAACTAGGTTCAGGCTAGTATGTTATTTTCAAACACTATTAACCTTTTATTACCGCTCATCTGACATTTAATTTCCAAATTGCAGTGATAAATACAACAACCAATGCAATAAAATGTTGGCAGTTTTATGTTCAAACTGAACATGCTTATAGCATTGGACATTTCAACATATAAGTAGCAACATAATGTTAGAAATGTCACCACAGTTTCTTCAAAGAGCCTGGGTTGTTTTCTAAATGTCTATTTAACTTAATGCAGATACAACATTTTAAAGACATATTGCAGATGCAAATGCTCTGAAAAAAAAAAATCCCACACAGTCACCTCATCATACTAGCAATCTAGTTTGAGCATTATAAATGCTAAAAAAACAGCAATCTCTACATATGAAGTAAACAAAAGAGAACACTGGAAGTAACAACATCTTCTCTGTTGGAAAAAAATATATATATGCTGGTTAGATATGTTTTGAAGCATTGCAGCTGGTTTAAGCTGGTCATTAGCTGGTAATGAGCTGGTTTAAGCTGCCCCTGAGCTTGTTATAGGCTGGTTATGAGCTCGTTCTGAGCAGGAGCTAATTGCTTAGGACCAGCACATAATCAGTTTAAACCAGTTCATAACCAGCTTATAACCAGCTCAAACCAGCTGTAATGCTTCAAAACATACCTAACCAGCCTATGCTGTTCGACAGGGTTTTCAAGTCAAAATGTAAATGGAGCTTGTTTATAAAAATGTTCTGCTGTGATGTTGGAATTTTCCAATATTAGGTAATCTATTTAATGTTCAGAGTGGTTTCTGTGGCATTCTGAATGTTTGCTAAGGTGTTTTGAATGGTTGCTTAGAACATGGCTAAGTGGTTAATAACTAATGCACTAATGGATAATTGTCTGTGATTTTCTGCACGTGGCTGCTAGACTACAGAAATCTCTTTTTATGAATGTAACACTGCCGAAAGATTGAAAGAAAGAAAGATGAGACTGTAATATTTCAGAAAAGTCAACTAACGTGATATGTATGTGTTGTTTGTCATTATTTTTCAGGTTGTGTACTTCACTGCCACATTCCCGTACTTAATGTTGTTCATCCTTTTCATCAGAGGAGTGACTCTGCCAGGAGCTGGAACTGGAATTATTTATTATCTATATCCTGATATCAGTAAGCTCTCTAATCCTGATGTAAGTGCACACAATCCCTGCTTCCCATTTCACATGCTATCTGTGCTCAGTAGTATCTGATGTTAGAATTAGTACGTCCCAAATATAGTATGTTCAAATGACCATCCCAAAGACAGAGGAGTTGATGGTTTGAAGACACAATTTTATGGTGTGGAAATATTTGTCAGAATTTGCCTACTTGTCTGATCTCTATAAAGCAGGTGGTTGGATGGGAGTGGGGGTTGAAAAATTAAATGGCAAAAATGAAAGATGCAGAAAGATGTTTTAAATGTGGGTCATATTTTGAAGTTTACGAAAGACAAACATTCTTAGTTTTTAAATGTGCACATTTTGCGTTTGTGTAAAAGAAAAATACACAAGTCCAGAAATATGGAATATGGCATTCTGGAAGGAACAAATAAAAATGTCATTGAATTAAA
>NW_026129371.1:0-61332 GCF_022985175.1 Labeo rohita | reverse complement strand
ACCAACTCTTGCAGGCTCTCAAATGTACATACATTGGAAGTAGAACACCAGCGGTCAAAATGAGTAGTTAACTCACGAAGCACTTCAACATGCGTTTGTCCGTCTTTTTTTTTCCAAGTGCGAAAACGTAATCGATACGCCTCCGGGACTAACTCAAAAGCTTTAAGCACTGCAGCTTTTACCTTCGTATAGTCTTTACGATCATCCGCAGAAAACGCAGTATAAGCTTCTTGAGCTCTACCCACCAACACTGACTGCAACATAATTGTCCGGTCAGTGCTAGGCCAACCTCGTTCATCGGCCACACTCTCAAATAACGAAAAAAAACCTTCAGGATCCTTTTCATTAAACTTGGGTAGCAACTTCAAATGACTTACTAATTCCCCAGACCGATCACGTTCTCTAACACCGTCTGCTGACAGTCTTCTATCAGCCATAAGTTTCAATCGTTCTATTTGTAACTGATAATCTTTAGCTTGTCGATCCAATTCCAAATCTTGCTCATGTCTAAGTTTTTCTTATTCAATTTCACGCTGTTTTACCAGCTCCTCAGCCCTCAGTTTTGCTAACTCAGTTTACTTCTCTTTTAGTTCTCTCTCACATTCCATAGCCTGCCTGTACATTTCTTTTTCATGAGCCTGCTTTAACTCCAATATTTCTTTTCGTTGTTCAAATGATAAATGACTCATTGAAAATACCTTTTTCAGGAAGGTTTCAGACTTTTCTTTTTCAGCCGTCTCAGACATCTCAGTCAGCATGCAACAATCAATCAATTTTCCTTTGATCAGTGCTCTTAACTCATCTTTTTGTAAGCATTTATCAATCCCAACCCATTCATAATGCTCTATAATCGCCCATAACTGCTGCTTCGAACACAAATTTAATTTTTCTTCTGATGGGGAACTAACAAATTCTTCTACCTAAGTCATATCTAAAAAAATTTGGTCCTAACAAACTTACAAGTAAATGGAATAACTCACAAATAGTACCACGTTATTTACTAACATCAGACAAGATAAGCAATTCTGGCTCACAATCAAATATCCTCCTAACTATCCCACATCCCCCCGGCTAACTAACTCAATCCTAACTCTTCTGTGTTTTCCCAAGAGCCGAGCCTCTTTAAGCATCTAATACCGCTGGAGCAAAGCTAAACTACCGGTCTAGAGCTGCAACCACGGCCGTGCACTCAGCCCAGGAAAACACTAAAAAAAAAAAAAACAATAACAAACTATCCGGGGAGTATTATGAGCCGCATTGACCTGTCCAAAGCCAAACACGAACGAACCTGCTGGGACGTAACATAAACATTTTCAGTATTTCAAAGATTATTGTTTTGAAAAATCAGTTTCAAATAAATACTGCTCCTTTGAAAGTTCTATGTGAAGAATACTGAAAATATGTTTTCCACAAAAAATATTGGGCAGCACAACTGTTTTCCACATTGATAATAATCAGAAATCTTTCTTGAGCAGCAAATCATATCAAAATGTTTTCTGAAGAATCATGTGACACTTAATAATTAGGGCCCGAGCACCGATGATGTGAGGACCATATTGGAATTGCTCCGTTTATTAGGGCCCGAGCCCTAAAAGGGCGAAGGCCCTATTGATCCCCTAAGGATTATTATTTATTTATTTTTTTTATTAGGGCCCGAGAACTAAAAGGGCGAAGGCCCTATTGTTCTTCTAAGGATTATTAGGGCCCGAGCCCTAAAAGGGCGAAGGCCCTATTGATCCCCTAAGGATTATATAAACTAAACGGGGGTTTTTGGGGGCCTTAACATGCTCAAAAACTCTTGAAAATTGGCACGCATGCTGGAATCTGCGGTCATTAGGACGCCGCAGAGACTGGGACCCGGGCGTTGCACAGGGGCTCTACAGCGCCCCCTGGAAAATTGTCAAAAATCTTGATGTATAGCTCACACACACTTGCACGTATTCATATGAAACTCGGTACACATATAGATCTCATTGAGCCGAACAACTTTTGCACTCATGTCAAAGGCTCCACCCAACAGGAAGTGAGCTATTCAAGGCTGTTTAAAAAGCGCATGCTCTGGAATTTGATATACTCCTCTGAGGCCTTTATTCTGACGGCCACCAAACTCGGTCAGCATGACCTCAAGACATTGGGGATACTAAATTGCGGAGGGATTTTTGATATCTCGAACGGTTTGGCCGTGGCGAGGCGATGAAATTATGGCGAGAAATGAGAAACAGGAAATGGCTAATAACTATTACAAACATTGTCTGATTCTGATGAAACTTCAGGAGTTTGTTCGTTGTATGATGCCGATCACATAGATGTGACTATTGCGAGTCAAAGTTATAGTGCCACCAACTGGCAGCAGGAAGTGTGTCATTTTCAAAATGCTTTTAAATCAACCTCTTAATTTTACTTGATTTGCTTCAAACTTCATCAGAATAATGTCAAAACACGGCCGATGAGAATCTGTAAAGGGATCGTTGATACATTAAATGCTGTTGCCATGGCAACGTGTCAAACTTTAACATTTGTTTCCTGTGTTTTTGGGGCACTTAATAAGCTTAGATTTTCATGAAACTCAACACACACATCAGTATTAATGATAGTTAGACACTGGCAAAGGCTCATAAATGGGCGTGGAGGAGGCGCTCTATAGCGCCACCTTTTGTCAAAAGTTGGGGGGTTAGTTTTAGCTACAGACACCAAAACTGGTATGTATATTGGTCTCATCAAGCCGGACAACTTTCTAATTTACACCCATTAGCTGCGACCAACAGGAAGTCTGCTATTTTGATTTGAATGTGGATTTTTGGAAAAATCAGGCTATAAACAAATTCATACTCCTCCAAGCAGGAATAAGTAGTTCACACCAAACTTTGTAAACATGATGCCAACATACTGAAGATGTTAAATTGCGAGCGGATTTGGGATATCTTGAACGGTTGATTTATAGTGATTTTTTGAAATTAGCAGAAAAAACATAAAATGCAGCATCCAAACACTTAAAAAAAAAAATTTTCATACATAGAACTAGTCATTCTGAGAAATAAATGCTTAGTTCCATCGATATAAAATAATCAACAAAAAATAGAAAATTAAAAAACTATTAAACATCTGATCTCACTCTAACTCTCTCACTCTAACTCTGTGTCGGGGGATGGGCTTAAGTCTGTGTATGTGTGTGTGTAAGTCTGACTGAGGTAGTTGAGTGGCTGTGTGTGTGTGACAGAGAGAGAGAGAGAGAGAGAGAGAGAGAGAGAGAGAGCATTTAAAATGCATTATCCTAACTCTTCACAACTTTTTACATATGAAAAACAAGTCATTCTAAGGAAATGTGTTTATCATGTTTTCAGAGGCTGCAAAAACATTTGAAATATCACACTTGTAAACTAGCTGATGAAGACTGTAATACCAAGAATGAACACAAGATGACCTCATAGGATAAGGAATCTTTTTTAACTCTAATCCTATCTCATTCTCATTGTGTCAGAATGACTTAAAAGCATTTTGATTTTAACCCTTTCATTGCTGTGACACTTCAATCCAAACTGGTACAGGGATACTGTTAATGCATGTGCCCGCTGGGCACCGTTTTTCTGATGGCACCAGGGTTGCGGATGCACTGGCGGCGAGGGCCCGTCATCGCTGCTTGCAGCTATATTTCTTCTTCTTCTTCTTCTTCTTCTTCTTCTTCTTCTTCTTCTTCTTCTAAAAAATGAATCACATTTTTGAGGGCCTAAAAATGCTCGAAAAGTCATCAAACTTTGCACACGCATCAGAACTGGTGAAAATTTACGTCTGATATGGGTTTCAGAAGTGGGTGTGGCAAAATGGCTCAACAGCGCCACCTATTCACGCTCAACGAAGTGCCCCTCCCGCTACGTTTCACGTACATGTATGAAAATTGGTACACACATGCAACACACCAATACCTACAAAATATCCAAATCCCACCAGGAAGTCGGTTATTTTTCATTTTCTCAGCAAATTTTGTGCCATTTTTGCCATTTCCAGGCGTCATATTAAAACAAACTCCTCCTAGAGATTTATTCGGATCAACACCAAATTTGGGCAGTCTAATCTAAAGGCCTTTGTGACGTTAAATTGCGAAGATCTAGAGTTTTCGTTGGAGGGCGTGTCCGTGGCGGCCTGTCAAATTTCGATGTTTCACCATGAAAAAGGAAGTTGTTATAACTCGGCCATACAATGTCTGATCTGCCCCAAACTTCACATGTTTCATAAGAGTCCGGTCCTGAACACATGGCCATGATCATATTCAGTTATAGTCATAGCGCCACCTGCTGGCAACAGGAAGTGACATGTTTTACGCTGTGAGAGACCCCTCCTAGAGATTTCATGAAATCAACATTATATTTGGTCAGTCTAATCTAAAGACCTTTGCCATGTTAAATTGTGAAGGTCTTGAGTTTTCGTTGAAGGGCGTGTCCGTGGCGGCCTGACAAAGTTTGATGTTTCGCCATGGGAATAGAAGCTGTTATAACTCAGCCATACAATGTCTGATCTGCCCCAAACTTCACATGTTTGATAAGGGTCCTGGCCTAAACACATTTAAACACGAATATTCCATTATAATCATAGCACCACCTGCTGGCAACAGGAAATTACTTGTTTTACACTAACTTAAACATGCAATATCCGATCTGCCCCAAACTTCACATGTTTGATAAGAGTCCTGACCTGAAGACATCTAAAGGCCAATATTTCATTATAATCATAGCGCCACCTGTTGGCAGCAAGATATGTCATGTCTTAGACTATCTCAAGCATACCATGTTCAATCTGCACCAAACTTCATATGTTTGATAAAAGCACTGACCTGAACACATTTACATGCCAATATTCAGTTATAGGCATAGCGCCACCAGCTGGCAGCAGGAAGTTTGGCACATATAAATGACTTTGACACATTCCTCCTAAATTTAGTACATGAAAAGCATAGTGCCCACCATTCGCCACCGATCGGCGTTGAGCCCAGGTGCGAGGGCCCTTTCATCGCTGCTTGCAGCTTTAATTAATTATGTAATTATGCAGAAAATGTAGTTCACATGAATAAATTACCTTTCACAATGTATTCATATAGAAAACATATAATTATATTTAATAAAATTACTGTTTTTATGGTATGTTTAATCAAATGCAGGCTTAATCTGTGATCAGGAAAAGGTTTTTTACTTGAAAGATGTATTTAATGTGTCAATAAATGTTTTAGTACTCTTTTGTGAATTGTCTTATTTTGAATATGAGTATGAATTTACAGTTGAAATTCATCCTAAAAAAGGCGTCTTTTTAACTTTCTCTTTACAACCACATTTAGACATAATTTGTACATCTTTTTATAGACGTCTTTTCACCTTTCACTATTGTTGTATCAGCTGGCAATGTGCCATTTCCCGAACTTATAGGAGGAATAATGAACCTGTAACGGGCTCACAGACGGAGGCGGAGTCGTAGGATCCATATGCGAGTGTTTATTAGCGTAGTCGAACAGGCGAGAGTCAAACAACAGCAAACGGTAACAACAAAGATAATCCACAGCGTAAACGATAATCCAGGCAAGAGTTCAAAAGGCAGGCAGAAAGCAAGGGCAGAGTGAGTAAACAGTCCGGTCGGCAACGATACAAACAAACAAGGGAAAAACGCTCAGGATTGATAGTAAACTATGCAAAACTTCGCGGGGAAGCGCCCGCGCAGCCGGGGTATAAATGGCCGCCGGGGGAGGTGACCCGGAAGACCCGGAAGTGGGGGTCCAGGTACGGGGTCGATGGGTAAAGTTATGTTAAAAGTCCGGTGAGGGTTCCCGCTGACGGCGGTTAGAGGGAGCCACAGAGGCCGCCGTGGTAACAGAGCCCCCCCCCCTGCGAGCGACTCCTGGCGCGAGGAGGTGCCCGTCGCCGGGGTCTGCCCCTTCCTCGGGGTGCTGGCCGATCTGGGTGATTCGTGTGGAACTCTGTAGTGAGAGAGGGGTCCAGGATATCTCCGGAAGCGACCCACGATCTTTCCTCGGGGCCAAAGCCCTCCCAGTCGACCAGGTATTGTAGCTGACCTCTCCGGCGATGGGAGTCCAGGATGGTGTTAACCCGATAGACCTCCTCGCCATCCACAATAACGGGGGGTGGTCCCTGGGTGGCGGCCTCGTCTAGGTTCTCCACTCCTCCCGGGTCGCCAGCGGGCTTGAGCAGAGAAACATGAAAAGTGGGTGAGATACGATATTCGACAGGGAGATCAAGACGGAAAGATACTGGTGTAATTTGTTTGATTATTTGGAAGGGACCCACGTACCTGGGATTCAGCTTCTTGCAGGGCAGGCGGAGTCGCAGGTCACGGGTTGACAGCCAGACCCATTGTCCAGGTTCGTATGGTGGGTTGGGACGGCGCCTGCGGTTGGCCTGGGCCTGAGTGCGCCGCACTGCCCCCTGGAGGTGAACGTGAGCCTGGTTCCAGGTTTCCTCGCTGCTCTGGAGCCAGGAATTTACGGCCGGTAGCTCTGAGGGTTCCCCGGACCAGGGGAACATGGGCGGTTGGAAGCCCAATACACACTGGAACGGTGTGAGGTTGGTGGAAGGCTTGCGGAGGGAGTTTTGGGCGTATTCCGCCCAGAAGAGGTACCGGCTCCAGTCTTCCTGACGATTCTGGCAGTAGGTTCGTAAGAAGCGTGCAAGTTCTTGGTTTAGCCTCTCGACCTGGCCATTGGCTTGAGGGTGATAGCCCGACGTGAGGCTCACGTTCACTCCTAATTGGTGGAAGAAGGTGGCCCAGAGACGTGAGGTGAACTGTGGTCCCCGGTCCGAAACGATGTCCTCCGGCAGCCCGAAGAGTCTGAAAACCCAATTGCACAAGGCCTCGGCCGTCTCCATGGCCGAGGGGAGTTTGGGTAGGGGAATGAAGCGACAGGCCTTGGAGAACCGATCAACAACGGAGAGGATGGTGGTGTATCCGTTGGAGGGTGGTAGGTCAGTAACAAAGTCGACGGCCACGTGGGACCAGGGACGCTGAGGCACGGGCAAGGGTTGGAGAAGGCCGGCGTGCAGGCGGCGAGGGACCTTGGCGGCATTGCAGGCGGCGCAGGCCTTGATGAAGTTAATGGTATCCAATCGCATGGTGGGCCACCAGAAGCGATTCTTAAGCAGTTGGAGGGTGGCTTCGATGCCAGGGTGACCGGAACTTGGGACAGAGTGTACCTCCGACAGAACTCGCGGTCTCAGGTTTTGAGGCACATAGGTGAGGTTGACGGGGCATTCCGCCGGAGGGGGATCCTGGGTCTGAGCCTCTGCGATCTCGGTTAGGATATCCCAAGCCACTGGCGCAGCTATGATGGCGGCGGGCAAAACCGGCTCGGGAGTCTTGGCAGATCGACTGGGTTCATGAATTCGGGAGAGCGCATCGGCCTTGGTGTTCTGCGAGCCGGGGCGATATGTCACTTGGAAGTTAAAGCGAGTGAAAAAGAGGGCCCACCTTGCCTGGCGATGATTGAGCGTTTTGGCAGACCGGAGATATTCGAGATTTCTGTGGTCGGTCAGTACCGTAAAGGGGTGTTTGGCACCCTCGAGCCAGTGTCTCCACTCCTCCAGTGCCAGTTTTATAGCTAGCAGTTCGCGATTGCCCACATCGTAGTTACACTCTGCAGGGGTCAATTTGTGGGAGTAGAAGGCGCAGGGGAATAGTTTGGGCGGCTCCCCCTGCCGTTGGGACAACACTGCTCCGACGCCGGTGCTGGAGGCGTCCACTTCGACTACGAAAGGTTTCTCTGGGTCTGGGTGGTGTAAGATGGGTGCTGAGGTAAATCTTTGGCGGAGTTCGTCATAAGCCTGCAAGGCTGCCTGGGACCAGGTGAGACGGGAGGTGCCCTTCTTTACCATAGCCGTGAGGGGGGCTGCTGCGGTGCTAAAGTTCCGTATGAAGCGTTGATAAAAATTGGCGAACCCCAGGAAGCGTTGGAGCTCCCGAAGCGTGGTGGGCCGGGGCCAGTTTAAGACAGCTTCCACCTTTCTCTCGTCCATAGCTACCCCCTCAGAACTGATTATATATCCAAGGAAGGAGACCTTATCTTGATGGAAAGCGCATTTCTCCTCCTTGGCATAGAGTTGGTGCGCAATGAGCCGTCGAAGAACGGCCCGGACATGCTGGATGTGTTCTGAGTAGGAGTTGGAGTAAATCAAGATATCGTCGATGTAGACAACGACCCAACGATTCAGCATGTCACGGAAAACCTCGTTGACAAACGCCTGGAAACATGAAGGACTGTTGGCCAGGCCGAAGGGCATGACCCGGTATTCGTAGTGCCCCGAGGTGGTGGAGAAGGCCGTTTTCCACTCATCCCCCGCACGTATCCTGATGAGGTTGTAGGCTGAGCGTAGGTCGAGCTTAGTGAAGAGCTTGGCTGACCGTAGTTGTTCCAGAGCTGCGGGGACGAGGGGAAGAGGGTAACGATACTTGATGGTCACCTCATTTAGTCCGCGATAATCTATGCAGGGGCGAAGCCCACCGTCCTTCTTTTTGACGAAGAAGAAGCCAGCTGAGGCCGGCGAGGTGGAAGGTGTGATAAAGCCCTTGGCCAACTCCTCCTGGATGTATTTCTGCATGGCCTCTGACTCTGCCTGGGACAGAGGGAAAATCCGACCCCTTGGGGGCGTGGCCCCCGGGATGAGATCGATGGCACAGTCCCCTGGTCGGTGTGGAGGTAGATGAGTGGCCTTGGTTCTGCTGAATGCCTCCAGCAGGTCCTGGTACTCAGAGGGTATGATATTGGTGAGGCTGTGCGCTCGTGGAGGCTGGGTTTGAGTGTGTAAGCAATGAGCTTGGCAGTGAGGTGACCAGTGGGTGATGGTGCGGTCGGTCCAGGCGATGGTGGGTCCGTGTTGGTTCAGCCAGGGGTATCCCAGAATGATGGGTGAATGAGGAGAGGTGATCACATAAAAGCGGATGGTTTCCTGATGTGTGGGTTCGACAAGGAGAGTGAGGTCGTCGGTGGTGAGATTGACTCGCCCAGGTCCTAATGGTCGCCCGTCGAGGGCCTCCAATGACACATGCGGGGAACAGGAAAGAGTGGGTAAGTGATTGATCTTGACAAAGTCGGTGTCAATGAAATTACCAGCGGCACCAGAGTCAATTAGAGCGTGAGTATTAATGACGACATCCTCAAATTTCACAGTTACTGGTATGACACAGCAGTTAGAAGTGTGTTGGTCAAAACTCACCGAGGTGGGTTGTCGAGGGGGTCGTGTGGGACAGGTGGCTCTGATGTGTCCTGGCTGGCCACAATACAGGCACAGATTTCCTCGAATTCTCCGCTCTCTCTCCTCCAGTGTCAACTTGGTCGTTCCTAGCTGCATGGGCTCCGCGGGTGCCTCCTGGGGAATTACAGGCAGCTGCACAGCCGAGACCGGGCGGCTGGACCTCCGTGCCCGCATTACATTATCCACTCGGATCGACAGGTCGATGTACTGATTGAGGGTGAGATCCTCGTCCCGGCAGGCCAGCTCTATCTGAAGCTCGGGGTTGAGTCCCTTTCGGTAATGTAATTTGAGTGGGCCGTCGTTCCAACCACTCTGCGCCGCCAGAGTGCGGAAAGTCAAAGCATAATCCACCGCGGTCCTCCTCCCTTGACGAAGCGCCATAATCTCCTCACCGCTCCCGGAGCTGGGCTGGAAAACTTCCTGGAACTGTTGTAGGAAGGCGGCGAAGGACGGGAAGGTGGGGCGGTCGAGGCGCCAAACAGCGGTGGCCCAGTCCAGAGCCCTCCCGGTGAGGAGTGAGCAGACGAAGGAAATCTTTCCCTCCTCGGTAGGGTAGAGATGCGGCTGCTGATTCACGAAGAGCGTGCACTGCAGCAGAAACCCCCTGCATTTAGCGGCAGTGCCGTCGAACTTCTCCGGGAAAGCCAGTCGCGGGCTGGCGGTGACGGGCTGAGCAGCCGGCGGCGGCGGAGTCACGGGCGGAGCGGCCGGGGGAGGGGTCAGTTGGAGTCCTTGCAACGCTCTCACTAGCTGTCCAGTGAGGTCGGTGAGACGGTCCAGTTGCTGTCCGTGTGCCGCCAGCATCGAGGCTTGAGCGGAGAGCTCCGACGCGATCTGTTGGACCGAGGGAGGCGATGCCTGTGGAGCCGTATCCGACGAGGTCGGGTTAACAATCGCTGGATCCGATGGCGGCGAAGTTTTCTGTAACGGGCTCACAGACGGAGGCAGAGTCGTAGGATCCATATGCGAGTGTTTATTAGCATAGTCGAACAGGCGAGGGTCAAACAACAGCAAACGGTAACAACAAAGATAATCCACAGCGTAAACGATAATCCAGGCAAGAGTTCAAAAGGCAGGCAGAAAGCAAGGGCAGAGTGAGTAAACAGTCCGGTCGGCAATGATACAAACAAACAAGGGAAAAACGCTCAGGATTGATAGTAAACTATGCAAAACTTCGCGGGGAAGCGCCCGCGCAGCCGGGGTATAAATGGCCGCCGGGGGAGGTGACCCGGAAGACCCGGAACCGGAAGTGGGGGTCCAGGTACGGGGTCGATGGGTAAAGTCATGTTAAAAGTCCGGTGAGGGTTCCCGCTGATGGCGGTTAGAGGGAGCCACAGAGGCCGCCGTGGTAACAGAACCAGAAAAACTTGAAATTTACCTTGACGATCTGTTCATAGAGATGCTACACAAGCGACAAAGTGACAAATCAAGCGGGATAAGAAAGAGGAAAGGAGGAAACGTCAGAGGGAAGGACGAGAGAAACCCAGAGGAGCATCAGAGGATGATTTTTAAACTAAGGGAATTGATTTGATTGATCAGAAAACAAGAAGACATAAACAAGAGAATAATAAAGCTGGTGAGGGAAATGATTGCTTTGAATGATTTTTATTCTGAATTGAATTCTGTTATGGAGGATCTGGAAACACTGAGACTCCAAACCACTGCTCTCACCTCTAAGGGTTATTAAAATGTGAAATGTGTGTGTGTGAGAGGTGAGAACAGCTTAAACAAAATGTTGTAAAGGAGATGCATCTGCAACATGGTTGGAGTTAGACCTTCTAACTGATTGCTTGTATTTTACTTTTCTTGGCTGTGTGAGATGTGTTACATTTAAATTGCAGAAGTATGCTATTGCTGTGCAGGAAAAAGATGTTTTGCTTAAGATACTAGAGGTGTTATGGAGGTTGACTAAAATAAAAATGGGTCTGTCTGATTGCAGTTGAAGATAATGTGTATGTACAGTTTGAACTTGTGATACTCAGGTTGAACTTGTGACTTTCGGAACATCTGAGTGAGTGTAAAACCGCATGTATCATATATTTAGAAGCTGTCATGGCAATAGGCCGGGGGCCCCCACACAAAAAAGAGTGATGTGATGTGTATGTGTATGTACCAAATGTGTGACTTATATGTACATGCAAGGAGAGGAGACTTTGTGATGCTTATGGCAGACTATAAAATGCCAGTTCTTGATCTTCTTCCTTGCCACACCTCGGGTGAAGACTTTCTCGCTGTTATTTTGAATTTATTGCTTATGAGTTATTGTTATATTAAACCAAAACCATTTCAAATGGTGATTCGCTTAAACCTCTCTCTGGTTGTGTTCGGGTCAAATTGACCCGGAAAAGATTTTCTTTTTCCCGGAAATAATAGTTATCATTATCGCATTGGACTCAAACTTACTGACTTTGTTCACACAGGGTATAAGTACATCTCAGAATTTTTTTTCGGATTTTCGTAAATTTTTGTGGCTTTTATTTCACTTAGTCACACTTATGGTGTTCCCGGTTTTCTTTCATTTAAGACTGGTTTTGTGTTTCTATTTGCATCTGATTAATCGTAGGCCTCATTTTTCTGAGAGAAGGTACCTCATTTTTTGAGTGAAAAAATCATTTTTTATGAGTAATTTTCACAATATGAAATAAAAAATTATAAAAAATTGCATGGTTTCTCACACTAATATGCTTGAATGTTTAATCAGGAAGTTTGCTTTTAAATGCTTTTATTTTGTACGAAATTGCAAGAAGTCACACTTGTGGTGTTCCCGGTCAAAAATGACCGGACTCCAAACAATTGCTTATAAATCTGTCATTATGCTATATTATCACCAAATATTGGATTCAATCTTTTCGTCAACTTGTTTTCTTTCATTTGAGACTGGTTTTGTGTTTCTATTTGCATCTGATTAATCGTAGGCCTCATTTTTCTGAAAGTAGGCACCTAATTTTTTGAGTGAAAAAAGCATTTTTTGTGAATAATTTTCACAATACGAGAGAAAAAATTATGAAAATTTGCACTGTTTCTCACCCTAGTGTGCTTCAATGTTTAATCAGGATGTTTGCTTTTAAATGCTTTTATTTTGTACAAAATTGCACAAAGTCACACTCATCAAAAATGGCCAGTCATTGAAAGTGAATGGGGAAGAGCACAAAAAGCAGGATCTTTATTTTGAAATGATTTTATGTTCTGAAAAGGGGCACAAAGTAACACTTATGCTGTTCCTGTTAAATCTGACCATCGTGACACACAAAAAAAGAACACATTAAGATTATTTGCATTATGACATTTCATGGAACAACAAACCAAAACTGTTATTTTAGTTCTATATATCCTGCACACTGACACTGTCAAACTGAGACAAAATATTATGAAACATCAAGCTGAAGCTCTCTCTGTGCTAAAGCATTTATTTGTAAACATTCGTCTACTCTGTGAGAACATGAAAGCCTCAAAACCTAAGCTAAAGACAAGGCAGTTTGAGTGTGTGAGTGTATGAGAGGTTTATCACAGAGAGAGTTATCATAAAACCATATTGCATGCAGTCCAAGGTAGGATGAAATAAATATAATACTCACAATATTTTGTGTGAGATAGTGTGAGTATACATGAATCTATACATGCACAGGTCCAAGCCTTTATGTTTGCAAGCACAAAATGCTCCTGAACACTAGTTGTTTCTTTTACTTTCATTCTTCCCCATTCACTTTCAATGGCCAGCCATTTTGTAACTTTGTGCAGTTTTGTACAGTTTTGCCTACTTTCGGATAAATGAGGCCTACGATTAATCAGATGCAAATAGAAACTCAAAACCAGTCCTAAATGAAAGAAAACAAGTTGACAAAAAGATTGAATTCAATATTTGGTGATAATATACCATATAACGAGAGATTTGTAAGTAACCGTTTGGAGTCTGGTCATTTTTGACCAGGAACACCACAAGTGACTTTGTGCAATTTTGTACAGTTTTGCCTACTTTCGCATAAATGAAACCTACGATTAATCAGATGCAAATAGAAACACAAAACCAGTCCTAAATGAAAGAAAACAAGCTGACAAAAAGATTGAATCCAATATTTGGTGATAATATAGCATAATAACAGATTTATAAGCAAATGTTTCGAGTCCAATTATTTTTGACCAGGAACACCACAAGTGACTTTCTGCAATTTTGTACAGTTTTGCCTACTTTCAGATAAATGAGGCCTACAATTAATCGGATGCAAGTAGAAACACAAAACCAGTCCTAAATGAAAGAAAACAAGTTGACAGAAAGATTGAATCCGATATTTGGTGATAATATAGCATATTTACAGATTTATTATCAGTTGTTTGGAGTCCGGTCATTTTTGACCGGGAACACCACAAGTGTGACTTTTTGCAATTTTGTAAAAAATAAAAGCATTTAAAAGGAAACTTCCTGATTCATCATTCAAGCACATTAGTGTGAGAAACCATGCAAATTTTTTATAAATATTTATCTCATATTGTGAAAGTTATTCATCATTTTTTTTTTTTTTTCACTCAAAAAATGAGGTACCTTCTCTCAGAAAAATGAGGCCTACGATTAATTGGATGCAAATAGAAACACGAAACCAGTCCTAAATGAAAGAAAACAAGTTGACAAAAAAAATGAATCCAATCTTTAGTGATAATATAGCATATTTACAGATTTATAAGCAATTGTTTGGAGTTTGGTCATTTTTGACCGGGAACACCACAAGTGTGACTGGAATCCGAACACAACCAGAGGGTTAAAACATGACTCAGAGTGATTTATTTATTATAACCTATTATCTGAACCTGAAAGAATTCCTTCCAAGCCCCAAGTGACCAGACCAGGCTGATCCAGTCAGGACAACTTCATAGTATATTGTGCGGTTGACTACACAACCAACCCATCAGGTGTTTCATTAATAATGGATCTGGCTTACTGTGATAGTGAAATGTTGTTTAGGTAGTTTAGTACCAGGGTGGAATATTCACTGGAAACACAACACTATTCAACCAAATTTTCACATTGTTTATACATCTCACATTACCATCTTTTCAACAAGTTTATGCTGGGTGGGAGACATCAAGAATCAGTGTGAGAATCACAACAATGGTGACCATCAAAAAAGCATGTTGTAGAAAATCAAAACTCATCCATGGCTCCCATCATGCATTGCGGCATGAATAAATAATGACCCGAATTGTCTTTGTAATTTCTTTTATTCTTAATATTTTCTTTTCTTTTTGCTGTTTTTATGTGACTTTTTAGTAACTTGTTTTGCAGTGTTCAGAATTGATGTTTATCTGAATATGCTGTTTGTCAACATTGTTGCGATTCATAAGCTGGTTCTTGACGTCTGTGTGCCAAAATGCAAAAATTTATTTATTTATTTTTTTTTGGGTCAGAACAGCTAGTAAGAAATCTTTCAATAATGTTTAAAAAATACATGATCTTTTACTGTGGATTCGCAAGGCTGTTATAATCAATAACATAATTATAATTCTGCTCTGCTTGTTAACATCAGGTGTCCTCAGTAATGTTCAATCATCACTTTGTTAATCACCTAATTATCTCATTAACTTAAACACTGCTTCAGTGTTAATATAAGTCCACATTGTGTTAAATGAACACTGGGGATGTATTGGTATGGATATTAGTGTGGACGCATATTTAATTTCATATACATGTATATGTGAGTCATTTATAGGTGTATATGCACATGTTTTATGTATGTATTGATAAGCAAAGTTTGATTTAAATCCTACGGGGCGCCTCATATATATGGGCTTCATAATGGGAATTTTTTTTCTTCATTTTCTTTTCTCGGTGCCGAACTGCTTATTATGATAATTTGCATTCAGCCACAAACATTAGGTGAGGGAGGGTGCCTGGACGAATGCATGACATCTTTCTTTAAAAAATGCCTTTTTATCAGGCTCAGATGTATAGGTTTTTATGTAAGTACTGGTACTTCTGTTTGGGCTGAGGCTGGTATTTTAGCAAGTTTGAAGTAAAAGTATTTGATGCTCATATAATATGTGTTGAGAGCATTCAATCAGTATCATTATCTCATTTTTGACCGAGATGGCTTTTAGCTGGTTTTGCATCTGAACTCTTTATTTTTTTTATTTTTATTTTTTTTTTATTAATTTTTCTTATGACCCCACAAACAACTAGCCATACATTAACAAAAGAACACCTGAACAGGTACACAAGCACTCACCCTTCCATACATACATTATCAATTTTCAATTTACACTTACATAAATTAAATACTAAACAAAAACAAAAGGATTGTACTCTACATAATGAAAAGAAAGAAAGAAAGAAACACGTACATAATAATAAAACAGATAAATTGGTCACAGTTTTTTTTTTTAACTAAATGATTTTTTGAGGGGTTGAATATTTCTGGCATAAATGATCAAAAGAAAGTAAAACTCATATATTCATATAAATCCATAATTTTATGAATGCCTCCATATTGTATTACATAACTTAAAGCCTCTGTCTTTATTACCTGATATAAATTGTGTATTACCCCAAATAGGAGTAAATTGGGACAGTTTTGGCATATCACCTATATGTTTGAGCGCTGGTACTATATGAATGTACCTCTGCCTTAATATCTTCTAGACGCTTTGTTCTTCGCATTGAAACAATCTGCTCTTTATTTCCTAAACAATGTTTTACGCTATATGATTATAAGACGCATCATACCGTTTGTACAATATTTTGGGTAAAACTGCACCAATACTCCAGACCAGTAATAAACATGCAAATGAGCCATAAATGGAGACAAAGAAAATTTGTCCTGCTCAAAAATTCACACTTTGTATTGGCCATTCCACCCAAAGGTGGGTGTGACTAGGAACTATTAAAAAGTCCCTAACCCAAACTAACCATTGCTTAAACCCTTTTGAGACAGACACTCTCCAAGACTCATCTTGAGTTGGACTTTCCGGCAGTTTTTATCTTCAAGTAACTTTGTGGACTCGCTGTGGATTTTCCTATCTTCAGAAGAACCAGAGGAAAGCTCATTCCTAAACAACCTTCGTTGTCTACCGCATCAGGACTCTTGTTCAGCAACAAAGCCAATGCAAGTAACCGTTGACAACAATTTAGATGCGTGTCTAAGTTTGGGCTCCTTTTCAATATGATTGTGATTCTCTGATGATTCTCATTAGGTTGTGATTAATTGATGCTAAATACGGCCATTCTTTTGTTCTGCTCTCTCTCTTTCTTTCCTTCTTTTCTTTCTTTATGTCTATGTGTTTTGCTTAGTTTAGCTGCCATTTTATTTATTAAATCCCTTATATTTACAGGTGATTTTCACTGTGTGCTGTTCATAATTCGAAGTCACTGAATGTTGATCTTACTACATGCTACAAGTTACTGCTAGTACTGACTAAAGTAGGAAAGCTATTCTTTCTTGGCCAGAAAAATATTAATTCCTAGAATTGATAAATGATTACACTGTCTATTCGGCGGACGAACAGATCAAATAATTGTAATATTCTGCTACAGTAAATTCTGACATCTGATCTAAATATTCATAATTAGTTCTAACCAGTTATAAGTAATCATAAATATTTTACCTTTTGAGCTAATTTGCTACACGCATTCAGTATCCATGCACACTTATGCAGATACACATATTTTTCTCATTCAGATCCCAGTATGATGATGAATGATTCTTAATGGCAGCCAACATTATTTTGACATAATATTTAGTTTGTACAGATGCATCAGGCTCAGTACCCCTCCCCCCCAATCTGAGGCAGTTTGTGTAAATCACATGATTTACACAAGCCGCCCCACAAATATTTCCTGTAAATCACATGACCATAAGGAAGAAGATGTGTTCAGGGTATAAATACACCTATTGCTCTTGTTGTCTGAGTCATTTAGGTTTGGCTGGTAGACTCATGTTAAAGTGTGGGATATTGTGAAATCTCTATAGTCTCTCCACTGTTGTCTGTTGTGAAGACACTGTTGTGTATATTACGCTTTGTTTTATTTAGGTATTTACTCTGGAACCAGTCATGGCAGATTCACAGTCACTGTCTGAAAGGTAAGGCACATTACTATCATTATTTACTCTGGTACTGGTAAATCTTTAAAGACAAAAAGTTGCATACAAAGGTTTTTGCATGCTACAAATGAGCAAAGTGGCACTGATGAGCTTGCAAGAGTGTCCGTTTGCAATGTTATTGTGTCAGAAAAAAGAAAAACCAAAAGCAACAGTGAAAACTTAAAAATAGGGCTGCAGGATAGGCTATATTGAAATGATCTAAATATGGCCAATCCCCCAATCGCAATATGCATATTGCAAGGGTTTACGATAACTCTGTTAAAAAATGTTAAAACACTTCAATAGTTGTTGTTGTTTTTTTTATGATTAATGTGTGATTGCAGAGAATAAATATGGCAAGAGTATGGCAAGCCACATTAACATTCACTCTTTAAAACATGTTAATATCAATTTTCAGGATACTAATACTTATTTTTAAGATACTAATATCGATTCCATTAGATACTAGTATTGATTTATTTGCCTCTAGTACTTATTCTTTAATTATTAGTACTTATTCTTTAGATACTAGTGCTTAAGTACTATACTTTTTTAAAAGATACTAGTATTATTACTTTATTAGTTAGTAATTTTATATACAATATATATCCTGAACTAGTATAGTTTTTGTTTTGTTTTGTTTTTTTGTTTTCTGTACAATATTAACAAAATAACAACGTAAAAGATAGTAAATGTACATATGAGTGATATGAATTCATTCATTTTTAAAATTCATAATATATCTGATTGGTTGAGATGTGTTTTTTTTTTTTTTCAACCATGAGATATTCTACCAGTATTGCCACTGTAAAGCTGGGCTCACACTACAGGAGTTTTAAAATCCTAACCGATTATGAAATCTGGTTGCAGCGCACACATACGGAGAATCTTTGCAGATTATTTTCTGAAATCTTAAACATGCACGCACTACAAGATTTGAAAATTGTGGCGCATCACACACTACAAAATATTATTAAGATTATCATGCAGGAGGGATCACCTCATGTGATCTCACGCAACAGATAGTCCTTTCAGCAACTAATGTTTCCATTATGTTAGCTAGCGTGCTAGCAGCTTTATGCACTCACCAGGTATGTTCAAAACTGAGACGATTTCAACCCAGAGCTTCTCTTTCTCCTTGCGGTTGTGGTACAACTTGTGTAAAACTCAGGAAGCAGTTTGCTCCATCTCCACTATCTAACAGACCCGTACAGCAGCTGTTTTGTGGTCGTGCATTGGCTGTTGTGAAAGTGCTGATGTAATCATATAGCCGTCATCATCCCGATTTAAAATCCTAAATATTAAACATGTTTGATATTAATCGGAGTGGCCCCGATTTGTGTGCGAGCAGATCGGGTGGTGCACGATTCGATCTGTGCACACCTCACATTACCAGATAATCTGCGACGAACATCGGGACCGATCGAGGTGCTCGACAAGATTTTTGCTCCGATTCTCGGGACGGGAAAATCTGGGCAAAATCGGGCTAAAAATCCTGTAGTGTGAGCCCGACTTAACCGGGAAGTTGTTTTTGTTCAGGAAATTAAATTCAGCATTACACTGACCAAAGTGCTGAACAAAACCCATACAACAAATTCTAAAATAGAATAAAAATAAAATAGAGAAAAAATAAAATAGAGAATGCGTTACATAGCCACATTCTTCATGGTATCGTTAGCAGGGAAGAGGAAGTTTTTTTCCGGTGTGAGAGGATGCTGACGCAATGTGGCTGCCGCCTAAATAACTTAAAACAACAACAACAAAAAAATTATAAAATTAAAAGTAACATTAAAAATAGAAGTGAAAAATGTATCTACTTATTAAGTAGCCTTATCTACTTCTTGTCTTATTGCTGTGGGTTTTATGTAGGGTGAGGGCTAATTGTTGTGTACACAATAGACGGACAGTTGAAATATTACAAATGAGTAATGCTTTTAGTTTTTGTCCCCTGCAAAGGAATTATCATATTCAGCGCTCAATTTAATAAATACAAGGACTTTTGCCTCATACCACCTAACAAATCAATCTGTGCAATGGTTTACATTTTTCTTTTTTTAAGAAAGGTTAATAATGAGTGAAGCTGTTGATTCTTTTATTTCAGTAGATTTAATCTGAGGCTGTGACTGGAGGTCAGTTGTATGTTTGGAGAAGGTTCTTATAACAAAAATCTGTTAGTTGGGCATGCACTCATAATGTGAGCTGAACAGGATGTTGAATGCCCCCTTAAGTCTATGGCAGCCCATAGAACTGCTTGCTGGAAAGTTGTGAAATTTGGCACACTAATAGAGGACAGTCTCAACATTAACCATAGCAAATTTGGAGTCTCTAACTCAAACTCTCTAGTGCCACCACTTGTCCAAAGTTTCACTCCTGTTTATGCTAAGAACTTTTGAACCGTAAGGCTCAGATGGAAAATTCTCGGCTCATGCCGAGTCAAATGAACACCAAAATGTAAAATTCGTAAGGTTTACTTTTTTTTTCACTATTTTTAGTTGTTTGTAAAACCTACTTTTTCGAACTCGTCCTAGACAGTTTGTCTAATTTTCACCAAAATTGGCTCAGATCACCTTCAGACCATGCTGGCAAAAAGTTATGGACTTCAAGTTGATTAGTCAAACCGTTCCCGAATAATGCGTGAACAAAACGAACGAAAATCACTCAAAAATGAATGTGAGGCTATATCTCCGCAACGGTTTGGCGTATCGATACCAAACGTGGTGTGTGATATAACGAGCATAACGAGGCTACCTGCAGAGTTTCGGCACAGTGCCACCTTGTGGTCAGGAGATATTAAAAAAATGCTATTTTTGCTTATAACTTCTGAATGGTTTGGCCAAAAATCACAAAACTCGGTGCATCGTGCCGAGTCAAACCATACCCAGTTTTCCCATATCAGCCACTTTGGGCGTCGGCCATTTTGAATTTTGTCAATAAAGGCTATATTTTACGAACGCATTGGTGCTACGAAACTCATTATGTGTCTTCAGCACTATGCCCTGACAGTACTCAAAATGTTTGGGGGCAGCACCACCTTCTGGCCAAAAGTTATAAAGAAAAAAAATTGTTAATAACATTGATTAAATTGTCTTATTGTAACGAAAGTAGGGATGTAACGGTATCAAAACTTCACGGTACGGTAATACCTCGGTATGACTGGCACGGTACGGTATTTATTGAATCATTTACAGGAAAAACAAAACTAATGAAGAGACTCGAAAAAAGTGCCAGAAGTGTTTATTAAACAGTTTACATGAGCACTGAACATATCAATTGCATACAAATTAGCCATCTATCTGTAAACTTTGAAACAGGAACTTCAATTTTTCCATTTTAATAACAAAAAATTATTAAACCATGTAAAAAAATAAAGTTTCAATTTAGTATTCTTGAAAACTCAGAAAAAATAAAAATAGCAGCCTACTTATTGCAGCTGGCCCATGTGCTGAATGAGTATTTGAGAACACTCACCTCATTCACTCACACACTCACTTATTCAGACAGAGACAGGTTTTTTTTAAGGAAAATTAGCATATCAACATTATCTGGTAAAAGCTGGGATCTCTGGGCATTTACAATGTCCCCTGCAACAGAAAAAACCCTCTCACTTGGGACTGAGGTTGCTGGGACAGAGAGATATGACTTGGCCAAGGTTGACAGCAGTGGGTAACGTTGTGCATTGTCTTTCCACCACTCGAGAGGACAAGCCATGAGTGAGATAGAGGTCTCTTTGCGGTACAAGTCAATTTCTGCATCAATCTGAGCAGTGTGCTGTGTTCTGCTGTCCCCTTGACTAAAAGAATCCCCAAGGAGATCTTCAAGAGCAGTCTTTTTGGATGGAGGAGAGACACCTCCCACAGCATGTGCTTTTTGTGGCGGGTCAGTTTTTGAGTGTCCAGCTACATGTTCATGGCTGCCTGGTGCTGCACTTTCCTCTTCACTAGGGTTCTGCAGAAGCAAGCAGAGTTACAAAAATTTTTTATACACGCACACATAATTTTTGTAAATATTGGGAACTCTAAAAAAGTCACACACACAAAGTATTTTTAAACAAATACCTGGTTCTGCATCTGTGTTGCTTTTAACTTGAGCCTGTTGAAAATTTCATCCCTTTCGCTGTTATTCAGATGGGGGAGGGCCCGGAACCGGCGGTCCAACGCACTGCTCTCATACAGAAACTCTGCTTGCTCCCCTTGGTAACGGTCTGCCAAATCATTCAGTATTGCTGCCTTCATTTGAGAGACGGTGTTTGAGTCTACATCGCACGGTGCCATGCTCACTTGAATCATGTGTTTGAGAGGTATGATAAGAGAGATTGTTGGTCGTGATTCGTCGCACAGCACAGTGGTTGCTTTTTTCAAGGGTGTGAGAAGTTTAACGATGTCCTCAGCATCTGCGATGTCAGCTGCGTCTAGACTGTCTATTTCACGTGCATTGCGCCTGACTTCAGAACTCAGTAGGGCTGCAGCAATTGCCTGTTGTTGCTCCAGGTAGCGCTCAATCATGTCAAGTGAGCTGTTCCACCTAGTTACTACATCCATTATCAGTTTATGTACTGGCAGGTTTAACATTTGCTGCTTGGAGGTCAGCACAGCTGTTGCAGTTGAACTGCGGTGAAAAAACGCTGCTACACGCCTTACTCTGCCAAGCAGACGACTGACACGGTTTACCTTCAAACCTGCCTGGGACGCAAGATTTAAGGTGTGAGCAAAACACTTTACATGTGGGGACAGACCAGCCTCTTTCACCGCTACACCCATGTTTCTTGCGTTGTCAGTAACCACAGCGATGCCCTGGTGATTGTTGTTGTAAATCGTGTCAAGCTCCCACTCTGAAACAGCAGATTTTTAACACCTCGCCTATGTTGTGTCCAGTGTGTGCCTCAAAGAGTACCCGTGTCTGTAGGACAAAAGTTTTTATCTCCCATTCACTTGTCATAGCATGTGCTGTGATGGTAACATAGCTCTGAGTAGCTCGTGAAGTCCACCCATCTGTGGTGATTGAGATGCACTCTGCTTGTTTGAGGCTCTGTGCAACTTTCGCCCTTGTCTCTTTGTAAAGTACTTTGGCTCCAGCATGTTTACTAACCTCTTAAAACCTTCATTATCCACCACCGAAAAGGGCCGTAGGTCTTTGGCTATATATTCACCAATGCATCTTGTGATTTCTTGTGCTCTCATACTGTTGTGGGGGAGTGAGGCTGTAAACGCTTCTTTTATAGTCTTTTGGCCCGACTGGATTTTGCTCCTCATATCTTCACATAACTTTTCGGGGTGATGATTTAACAAATGACTCCTCATGTTAGTCGTATTCCCCCGACTTGTATTTCACCACAGTCTGGCAGTGCCTGCATACCGTGTTTTCTTTGTCTGTCACCTTTTCTCCTTTCTCGTTTCTTTTCAGAGAGAAACCGAAATGCTTCCACACATCCGATTTAAAACCCGCTTTAGGTTCGACCATTTCCATCTCTTTTCCTTCGCCGCTACTAGCAGCACCCGCCATCTCCGCATTACTGGATCTGTAGCGACAACAGACCGCAAAGGATGATGGCCACGCCTGGGCTGATGGGAATTGTAGTTCCCGCTACCTCCCGTTCGCTCCATTCGCCTGAGCAAACTTTTCTCAGAAGACCTATCGTTTTATCGAGTCATGCGACCACGGTAGTATCGAAAAAAAATTGCTATTGCGGTACGACGGTATTTACAATACCGTTACATCCCTAAACGAAAGTGATCTCAATATGTTCCTTGGGTCATGCCAAAAACATCGATATATCAAAATTGGCTAAAATGGCTGTCCGCCATTTTGATTAATGTTGAAAACCTACTTTTTCTAACTCCTCCTAGCCCGTTTGTCCGATTTCACCAAAGTTGACTCGGATCATCTTAAAGGAGGACGTGACGTGAGGCCAAGTACGGTGACCCATACTCAGAATTTGTGCTCTGCATTTAACCCATCCAAGTGCACACACACAGCAGTGAACACACACACACCGTGAACACACACCCGGAGCAGTGGCCAGCCATATCGCTATCGCTGCAGCACCCGGGGAGCAGTTGGGAAATCATGAGCTGTGTCCCAAAGTGGAGTGCACGCACTTCGAAGTGTATCCATGCCTCCGCAGTGCACGAAGGTCCCTCCGAAGTGCATGAGACGCTCCACCTTCGCAGGATTTCCTAATTGCCCCGCCAGGTGTTCCCGATTACCCCTCCTGTCGCATAGCAACGGTGCGAGAGGGGCGCTGCCATCCTGACAGGTCTAGACGTTTAAGTTATGGAGCCAGCATTGGTCATATTTGTTATTATATTTTATGTTTTCCTGGAGGAGATGGTGGGAATGTACCTCAGGCTTGGCCAAGAGCATGGCCGAGTAAATTATATTGTTTTGCTGCATCCTTGCCGGATTACAATTTTAAATGCATTCATTGCGTTTGAACCAACTTGAATAATGTAAAGATACATATGAAAAAAATACAAAACCATGCACACAGAAGTATATAGCAGTTCAAATACTGACTGATTTGTTACCAAGGTGCGATTTTATAATAGTTTATTGTCTTGATGATGAACATATTTACAAACCCTGATTTTAGGCAGTTAAGTAACCATAAAAATAAAACTGTGAATAAATAAAAACAAATTATGCATTGTTCATCTCAATGTTCAGCAGCAGCAGAGTGTTTGACATGCCTCGTTCCACTGTCCACCGCGTTTTCCAACGAGTAGCTGAGGAGGTGGCCATTCGCCACCAAGAGATTCACCTCCCCGAAGACCCCAGAACACATGGAGGCAGGGCTGGACTTAAAATAGATGTTGTTTTTCTAATATTAAACCTAAGCTACATTGTAAATAGTTGTAAAAAGTATTTTCAGTAACGTACAGAACAATTTTGTTTTAATGTGAAAAAAATATATATTTACAGGACAAAAAATTAAATAAACGTATAGAAGAATGTTGTGAAAAAATTATAAGCTGCATTACAGAAATTTACACATTGTAATTTACAAATTGTACAGAATTAGTTCTCTTTTATTAACACATGTGAATATACAATTGTCATGAATCTGGTCGGTGACCTTCGGTCCGCTCACCACCAGATGTCGCTCTCGCTCTTTCATATCACACAGACTGTTGCATTGCACCCCAGACTACTACTCCCATCATCCATTGCGCTGATTGAGTCAGCACCTGTGGCCAATCAGGCGTGCTATAAAAGCCCCGGACTTTCCCTCTGTAATTTACGGAGTATTGTGATTTATCGTTGTGGTTATTTGCATTGTTGTTTCACGTTCCCTAGTTCCCTAGTTCCCGAGTTCCCGAGTTCCCGAGTTCCCTAGTTCCCGAGTTCCCTGTGTTTAGCTTTCTCGCCAGGCCATTTCGTCTTGTCTGTCTCGCCGCCTACTTTTTGGACTGTACGCTCGTTTTACGGATTATCCCCTCGCTTTTCCCTCCTGGATTATGTTCGCCATGGATTGACCCACACCTGCTACACGGACTATTCCCACATTTTGTCTTTGTTATACCTGTTTGCTGTTGTTCTGACCCTGTCTGTTCAACCATTTCTTTGTCTCGTCCTATAAATAAAAGCTCGCATTTGGATCCGTTTGCCTCTCGCCTCTTTCCCCACGTTACAGAATACTCCGTCACACAAGGATCCAGCAGCTTTACCCACAGACATTCTACAGGTATGGACACAACCAAAATTTTATGCAGACTCAAACAAGGACCACGATCATTAGAGCAGCATGCCTGCGAATTCCTGGCTATTACAAATCATTCTGATCTCCCGGACTATCTATTAATTGAGATTTTTTGCGATGGCGTAAATGAGCCTTTAAAGGCGAGACTGAGACGCGAGGGTCCGTGTTCATCACTGGCTGCGTTCTTGGACTATGCTTTGCTGTGTGTGGGCTCATTTTTCACTCTGGGTGTCGCGGATGAGGAACGCGACATTGCGGCCGGACAGCTGTGAAATTTAGTCCACACAGACCCCGGGACATTCTTGTTTGATGGTCGCTACTCCAGTGTTGACTCGCGCTCGCAAAATGGCGGCCGCGCCGGAGCGCGCTCATGCAATGGCAGCGACTGCGGCGCCCGTTCACAAAATGGTGGCAAAAACGGAGCTCTGTCACGTCACAGCTGTTACCCCTGAACCAGGCAAAGCTATAGCTGTGTTTCCTGAGTCAAGTCAAGTTGCAGCTGCGTTTCCTGAGTCAAATCATTACTGATCTTCACAAGCCAGGTCAAGCCTCAGCTGGTCTCCATGAGCCAAGTCAAGCCTCAACTGGTCTCCTCGAACCAGGTCAAGTCACAGCCAATGTCCACGAACCAGGTCAGGCCACTGCTGATCTCCATGAGCATAGTCAAGTCATAGTTGATCTTCATGAGCCAAGTCAAGGGGTTGCTGTTGTTCCAGAGTCAAGTCACGTCCCGACTGCTCTTCCAGAGTCAAGTCACGTTAGAATGGATTTTCCTGAGCCAAGTCAAGCCACAGCTGGTCTTAGTGAACCAAGTCACGTCACAGTTGGTCTTCATGAGCCGAGTCCAGCCACAGCTAATCTTCACAAGCAAAGTCAAGCCATAGCCGATCCCCATGAGCCAAGTCAAGTCACCTCTGATCCTCATGAGCCAAGTCAAGTCACTCCTGATCTCCATGAACCAAGTCAAGTCACAGTCGATTTTCACAAGCCAAGTCAAGTCACAGCTGATCTCCATGAACTAAGTCAAGTCACAGTCGATCTTCATGAACCAAGTCAAGTTATCGCTGGTCTTCACGTGTCAAGTCAAGTCACTGCAGATCTCCTCGAGCCAAGTCAAGTCACTACTGATTTTCACAAGCCAGGTCAAGCCTCAACTGGTCTTCACGAACCAGGTCAAGTCGCAGCCGATCTCCACAAACCAGGTCAGGCCACTGCTGATCTCCATGAGCATAGTCAAGTCACAGTTGATCTTCATGAGCCAAGTCAAGGGGTTGCTGTTGTTCCAGAGTCAAGTCACGTCCCGACTGCTCTTCCAGAGTCAAGTCACATCTCCTCTGTCTGTTCAGAGTCCCGTTACATCACGTCTGATCGTCCAGAGTCAAGTCAAGTCTCGCCTGACCTCCCAGAACCTCGTCACGTCATGTCTGCCAGTGTGATGGCGGTCACTATTCTGAGTATATGGGCCACACACTACGCTCCAGAGGTCTCGTTGGTTCACAAGTCTGCCCCAGAGGCCTCGTCTTTTCACAAGTCTGCTCCAGAGGTCTCGTCTGACCACGAGTCGGCTCCAGAGGCCTCTCCTGTCGGAGAAGCTGCGCCAATGCCTCCAGAGGTGTCAGCATTTGCTGCAGAACCTCCTAAGGAGGCGGCGTTCACCTATGAACTCTCTGCTTCTCTCCTTGTTCTGTCTGCCTTCTCTGTCCCTGCTCTCCCCAGGTCCCAGTCCATGACGCGGGTGCCTGCTCTGCCCTGGAGGGCCCCTGGACCTTCAGTCTTCTCACCACCGGATGTCGCTCTCGCTCTTTCATATCATACAGACTGTTGCATTGCACCCCGGATTACTACTACCATTATCCATCGCGCTGATTGAGTCAGGACCTGTGGCCAATCAGGCGCACTAAAAGCCCTGGACTTTCCCTCTGTAACTTACAGAGTATTGTGATTATCGTTGTGGTTATTTGCTTTGTTGTTTCGCGAGTTCCCTAGTTCCCTAGATCCAGAGTTCCCGAGTTCCCTGTGTTTAGCTTTCTCACCTGGCCATTTCGTCTCGTCTGTCTCGCCGCCTGCCTTTTGGACTGTACGCTCGTTTTACGGATTATCCCCTCGCTTTGCCCTCCTGGATTATGTTCGCCACGGATTGACCCACGCCTGCTACACGGACTATTCCCACGTTTTGCCTTTGTTTTACCTGTTTGCTGTTGTTCTGACCCTGCCTGTTCAACCAGGTCTTTGCCTCGTCCTATAAATAAAAGCTCACATTTGGATCCGCTCGCCTCATCTCTCTCCCACCGTTACAACAATACAAAAATACAAAATGTACAAAAATTATTCATTTCATTCTTAATTTACATCACAAAAATAAACTACAAAAATTTGGTTGTTTCATTTACAAAGTGACAAAAAAAGATATTAAAAATCTGTGACACTTGCAATCCTAAATCAGAGCAAATAAACCATGCCTGTTAAGAACAACAGCACAATGAATTTCAGCAGAAAAAAAAAAAAAATACTTGCTTACTTTGTATTTTTTAAGTCTTTCCCCAACAGGCTCACTTTCTCTAAAATAGTCCTACAACAAGAGAAAATGGAAACATAATATAAAGAAAGTTTTATAGGTTTTAAAGGTTTGCAATCTTAACATTACAAAACATGACACAGCAGAACATGCATACAAAATACTAAAGTGCTAAAGCTTGTTTACTTACATTTCAATGTGAATTCCCCAACAGAACTCTCACCCGTCATGTTCTTTGAATATAAATTCCATCGTCATCTGCGTGCAAGTGATTCTGGAATATGGTAGGGCGTGAAGTGTCCATCAGATTTACACTTCATTTTCCTGGGAATCGGAGACCACATTTGAAGTCGCTTTCGAATTACGCCAGCCTTCGGTGATGCATTTGCACTTAAAATACGCACTTCGGAGTCCACGCACTCCACTTTGGGACACAGCTATGGCTTCTCCTTTAGAGAATCTAGGAAACGAACACAGTTATTCCATACACATTTGTAAACATTGTGTTATTAATGTTGATAGTGCCATTGTAGACCTTCTGGGACAACTTCTGTGTATTCGCTGGTTATTCACTCCCACCCATCTACAATCCCTGCTGGACCTGAGACTCGAACCCGCAACCTTCGGGTTAAGTCTTACTCTCTAACCATTAGGCCATGACTGTATAATTTTTTTTTTGTCTATTTAACAATATTAACTTACAATAGTGAAAGATGTCTTCCCTCAGATAGATTTCATGTTTTCTTGTCTAGCTGGATGTTGTGCTTACGAACAATAATCACGTTCTTTGTATTCCCCCAACTGATTTGCCAAAATCAAAACACAGACGGTGAAGGGGACTGCTGTTAGCACGAGACCCGCTCACTTTGAAGGTCTAAAAGCCTTCCTGGAGTGGCTACCCAGCTAGGAATGGTATTATTCTAAGAATGTTCTGAGAACATTATGCTATGTTTTGGTAAAGTTTTCAGTGGCAAGTTTTATTTTACTTCCCAGAATATTCTCCTAAAAGATAGGACAACATTTTCTGAAAACATCCTAAAAATGTTTATTGATGACATTATTAGAACATTATTCTTTAACATTCTAATGTAGATTTAAGTGGGAAGCATCCCATTGGTCATTGGATGTAGACTCAAATGTTGCTCAGATGTTACATTTTGGCTGAAAGTAAAACCAAACCTCTGTTTGATGAAGCTCCAGTGCCATTAAATAGCTCCAAAAACAACATTACCAGCTTTGCTTATTATAAACCAAATTGACTTTATTTATGTCATACATTTACGAAAGGTCTTATTGAGATTAGAGATCTAGATGTTGATGTCTGTTTGAAAGTGTTTGGTTTGATGTCACCATGTTAGTTGGGCAATATGACTCTTGACTTTTGGATGCTTTTCTCTAGCTGCTGTAATTATGTTTGTTATAGCAAAAACAGCAAAAGAAACGTGGTCAGATTGTGCTGGTAGTTACAATATTGTCACATAGCAGTTTGATTTCATCTAGTCATTAGTTGCACATTTTTTCTAATAGCTACTCAGTGGTTCATCAGAATTGTAACACAGCCTTCTTTGTCACACAAACATCAAGAATCAGTGTATGAATCTCAACAATAGTGACAGGCTTCATGCTGCAGTGTATTCTGGGCAGAGGTGTAAAGTCCAGGAGTCAGTAAGTAAAAGTCCTGCCATATGTTGATTTCACCCGAGGTGGAATCAAGTCATTCCTTTCAAGTCACAAGCAAGTCTCGAGCCAAATCCTAAGTCCTCAAAGAGTTAAAGTTAATGAGATAATTAAGTGACTAATTACATGATGATTGTGCTACAAGCATGCTTCACCAGGTATTCAATCCTAAGGTGACAGGCTTTGACAGCATGCCAGTCGCACACTCAAACCACTCCCCCCAACACACTTGACGGATTGTATCTTAACTGATTTGTTGTCAAGGCTGTTTCAAAGCAATACTTGAAAATGACCACTAGGGTGAGACAGGTGTCGAATCGTTTCGAGCACATTTGCATCAACTTTCAATGTTTCACAAAGTCTCTCTCTGCCCACCACTAGAAGCAAATCATTAAAAGGGTCAAGAGACAAACTAAAGCAAACTTTGACCACAATTATGGTGGCATCTCGTGTGTGCATTTTTTTTTTTTTTTTTTTTTTTTTTTGATTCCATCCAAGGCTGTGGCTGATGTCAGTTGTAGTTCTTGTGTTTCTCTTTTCTTTAATGATCTTGATTGTTAACAGCAGGTGTTCATCACTAATGCACAATCATCATTTAATTAGTCACTTAATTATCTCATTAACTTGAACTCTTTGAGGACTTGGGATTTGATTTGAGACTTGCTTGTGACTTGAAAGGAATGACTTGGTTCCACCCCTGGTGAAATCAGCTGGCTGAGTTCATGGGTGGAATAAACATATGGCAGGACTTTTACTTTCTGATCCCTGGACTTTAAACCTCTGCTTTCAGATCACAACCAAGTCTCAAGTCAAATCCCAAGTCCTCAAAGAGTTAAAGGAACTCTGACTTCTGAGCAATGTAAGTCCACATCTAGTGCTATTGGAAGCTTTATTAGAACGTTAGAGGATAATGTTATAACAATATTATCAAACATTTTTAGAATGTTTTAGAGAACATTATTCTACCTTTTAGCAGAACATTCTGGGAACTAAAATAAATCTTGCTGCTGAAAACATTACCAGAACATGAAAGATTTCTAGCTGGGTACATTCGAAATTAAAAGAATGATTGGAAAAATAATGATTAATTTATTATTTGTATGGTCTAGGTCAGGGGTCGGCAACCCGCGGCTCTTTCATTCCTCTGCGATGGCTCCCTGCAGCACAGGTGTACAATACGCAGGGGAGGTGTCCCCTGACTTTTAATAAAAAGTAAACTCTTCCCCTGCACTTTTTCTTGGGCAAGTGTGTTCATGTAGAGATTTCAGGCACAAATGTGAATAACTCTAGATTTAAGTTGAAAGAGACAAGATAGTCATGTCGTGTTGGATACATTTTATTCTCATCCAAAACGATGTGAACATACTCATGAACTGAACACTCATGCGGTGTATGTTTCATTCATACTCTAAGCCGGACGGCGCTCTTGTGCAGAAGGTCCAAAACAACTCTTATGGTAGAAGTAATAATAGCTTTTGATGTGCCAGGAAATCCCTAATATGGACAAAGGCATCCCGCTATAGCTAAGCTGAATAACAAGCGTAAACCTTAACTGAGGAAACGTGAAAACAATAAATGATTGCGACAATATATGGTTTATGTGTGGTTTTCAGGTCTTCTCCAGTATATGAATGATGCAGTGCTAAATGACAGCAATAATTACAGTACAGAAGTTATAAAAATAAATGCTCTGCCTTTTTCTGTGATAAAAATGAAAAAAGCGTTTGTAGTATATAAACTATTATACTGATTATTCAATCATAACCATACAACCTACATACCTTTCAACTATCTCCAACATTTGGATACAATTGTCAAATTTCTCCCCCTAGTGGCAAAACCAAAACTGCAAACCAACCGTTACCCTTGACTTATTCACCATGGTAAAATTGATGATTTTAATAAATCTAATGAATGACTATATCGACACAAAACAAATAAACACAAACTCCACACGTTTGTGGAACTCCACGCAGCCCCCGCACTACTCTCCATTGGAAATGAATGACTTTCGGTCTGACACTTGTCATTTGTCGGACGTAGTGGAAAGGCGGCTTCCGTACACAGCAAAAAGCCCAGTGTTAAATTAACTCTCCTGGGGGTTTATTTGACTGCACACTCAAGAGTGTTAAAGATAACACCGAAGAGTGTCAAATGAACACTGAAGCAGAGTTAAAGTTAATGAGATAATTAG
The DNA here is from genome assembly GCF_022985175.1 of Labeo rohita. Taxonomy (NCBI): domain Eukaryota; kingdom Metazoa; phylum Chordata; class Actinopteri; order Cypriniformes; family Cyprinidae; genus Labeo; species Labeo rohita. The sequence continues at coordinate 29,942 of NW_026129371.1, read as the reverse complement.
TGATTAATTAAGTGATGATTGATCGTTATTGAAGACACCTGATATTAACAACCACAATTTTATGTCACCATTATAGTGGTAGGTGTTTGCATTAGTTGGGCTCTTGACACTTAAATTTTTAATTTTAGTATTTCTTTGACTGCTATAACTGAGGTAAAGCAGGCAGACAAGTCATCAGGTGATGATGATTGTATATATCGTTGAACACAATTAGAGTCTAATCTCTGAGTTATGTTCCTTTCTTGGAAATGGAACTCAAAGATTAGACTCTAAACAAATTCAGTGATTCAGGTCAAATAATGATTATCTTGAATAATTCACCTCAGCCTTGTGATTCTACAACAAAAAAAAAAAATCCTGTCTTTTCTATACATCTTGAGAGGATTTCTTATAAGCTGTTGTGATTAAAAAAAAAAAAAAAAAACTTTCTGAAGAAGTGTCTGGTTTAGGCACACACAGACATCAAAAACCAGCGTATGAATCGCAACAACGGTGACAAACAGCATATTCAGATAAACAGATCAACTCTGAACATCACAAAACAAGCTACTAAAAAGTCACATAAAAACAGCAAAAACAAAAAAAAAAAAAAGTAAGAATAAAAGAAATTACAAAGACAATACAGCTTATAATACATGATGGGAGCCTTGGATGAGTTCTGATTGGCTACAGCATGCCTTTTTAATGGTCACCGTTGTTGTAATTCTCACGCTGATTCTTGTGTCTGTGTGTCTGTCTGTCTTAAGTATGTTTCAGAAAGTTTTTGATTAAAAAAACCATCTGTCTCATTATAGATATTATGTTTACAGGGTTAATGTAATCAGTAAAGGAAACTTAATTCAGTCTTACAGGTGAGTTCTACTTCATGAAAGTTATGTCAAAACAAATCAAGGCCACATGATCACCTTTCCTCTGGTTTGTCTGGCTGTTATAACTCTGTTACAGCAACCAAACAAAACCAAAACAATTTTTTTTTTTTAAAAATGTAAGTGTCAAGAGCCCAACTAATGCAAACACTGACCACTATAATGGTTGTTTAAAAATTGTGGTTTTCTCCTTTTTGGTGATTCTGCTTGATAACATCAGGTGTCTTCAGTGATGGTCAATCATGACTTAAATAATCACTAATTATATCATTAACTTTGACACTCTCCAATGTTACTTTTGACACTCTTGAGTGTGGAGCCATTAAACTCCTGGGAGAGTTAATTTAACACTGGGCTTTTTGCTGCGTATTATACGGAACGGTTGGCAACCCTATGCCTCGTGCACCTGATAATTTTCCCTTTTTATCACTAATTTTTTCCAAAGCATACTCTAAGTGGCAAAAGGTAATGGCTAAACTTGTACCTAACTGTGCCATTATGCATGATTAACTCATTGTTAATATAATCACGTAATGATGCAGGCAGTGTTAAAAATGAGTTTAATGTAACGTTGTCAACTATTAAGCTTCTTTCTGTGACGTCATCTTAGTTGTAGTAAACATATTGTAATCTAACTTACTAATAGGATGCTAACTGGTAAGAGTATTTTAGTGCATTAGTCTGAAAGTTGCTAAATGGCTTTTTTCCCCAAGTTTATGTCCCTTCAAACAGTCTTTTTATTCAATGCTTCATCAGAGGCCATAAAAAACAAGTGCAAAAAGTGCAAAACAGGTGCAAAGGTGCAAAACATTTGAGACAAAGCTCTTCCTCAGTGCCACATGTGCCAGAATGCACTGAATAAAAGATTGTTTGAAGAGACATAAGCCTGGCATATCACCGAGTGCGGATCTTTATCTTACTAACTCTCTGTTTTGTTGGACCTACACACCGGACTAACTTGGTGATTTGATATTGAACATTTGGCGCTGCTCCTCTTCTGTAACTTTATTTTTTTCCAAAAAATAAATGTACTAACAAAATTGCTAAGTTGGCAACACTGTATGTTGCCTTAAATAACTACGTTTTGTTTTTGCTGCGCAAACCAGTTGTTGAATAACATTAAAGTACCACAAGAGTGATTCAAAAGTGTAAGGAGCCATCTGATCTGTTCTCTGTAGCTCTCATGGTCATACAACAATCTGCAAAGTGCAAACAGCCAAAACCTGGTTATTTTAGGCAACATAGAAATCCTGGCCAGGACGTGGCCCTGGAAAATGGCATGTATGGTCACCTTATTTAAAATGCCTAATAATATGCACATATATTCCAAATAATAATATGTAATGTTTTTTTTTTTTTTTTTTTTTATGTAGGTCTGAAAAGTTGGATGCTCCTTTGAAAAGTGAACTGAGAGGCATTCTTCTAAACAGCAAATCAATTGAAGGACCCACTACAAGATATTTACTGAACCCAACAGTCTTAACCGATGGAAAATTGCTAAGAAGAGAGAGAATTGGACAAAAAAATGAAGAGAAACCTCGCAAGGTCATACTGATGATTGGAGAAACAGGAACAGGGAAGTCCACTCTCATCAATGCAATGATCAATTACATCATGGGTGTCAGATGGGAACACAAGATATAGTTGGAGGTCAGAGAGATATCTGATGATCAAAGTACATCTCAGACAAAAGTCGTGATTGTTTATGAGGTTTATACGCAGAACTGTCCATTCGTTCTCACTGTTATAGACACACCTGGATTTGGTGACACAGAAGACTTTAATAAAGACAAAAACATTGCTGAAGCTTTACAGCAGTTGTTCAGATCCGAGGATGGCATCCATGAAATGCATGCAGTGTGCATTGTGCTAACTGCAACAGACACTCGACTCCATGACAGAAAACGCTATATTTTGGATGAAATTCTGTCATTATTTGGGAAAGATATAGAAAAAAACATCTTACTACTTTTCACACACCAACAAAAGAAAAATCTCCCAAAAAGAATCCATTATTTCATCAAAGAATGCTTTGAGAAATATTTAAAAAATCAGGAATATAAGCATTTTAAGTTTGACAACTGTCAGAGTGAGTGCTATGAAGAGGAAGACAGAGAGAGTTACAAAACATCTTGGGACCAGGGGATTGAAAATTTCGGGGAGCTCTTCAAATATTTGAATGGGATAAACCCAAAAAGCTTAAATATGACTGAAGGTGTGCTTAGAGCCAGAAAACAACTGGACGCTAGTGTCAACAATTTAAGGGACAGGATTGAACTGGCAGAACTTAAAAAACAAGAGCTTGAACAAACAAAAACAGCTTTGGACAGGTTTAAAAATTACAGAGAAGAACAGAATAACTTTCAATGCGTAGTTGATGAACCCTACAAAGACGAGGTCCCAATAAATGCATCATGGTGGTACTGGAGCAAACAGGCAACCCGCTGCACTGTCTGTCAGGAGAACTGCCACTATCCAGGATGCTGGTGGGTCAGAGATCTCTCATGGTGTAGTGTGATGTCAAAAGGACAGTGTACGGTCTGCAGTGGGAGGTGTCACCACACTCAACATGTGAAAGATTCTAAAAGATATGTGAATAAAACAAGGAAGGTCACAAGAACAAATGATGATCTGAAAAGGAAATACGAAAAGGAGTTTGGAGAGAAACAAAGTATGATGGCCAAACTAGAGACTGAGATCAGGCAGATAGAAGCAGAGAAGATCAGGCTTGTGGAAGAGTGTTATCAGTGTTTGGAGAAATTAATGGAGACCGCATTAAAATCTACATCCATATCCTCTTTCATACATCTGGATTTCATGATTGAGAAAGTGAAGGAAAGTGGAAAACAAGAAAGAGTTATGAAACTTGAGGAACTTAAAAAGAGAGCAGCTGAGGAGAATAAAGGACTAGCTGATAGTTTCTACGGTTATTGGACACGTCAGTAAATAGATATATTTGTGCAAATATTCTGGCAGATTTAAAAATAAAAGAACTAGAAAAAGAAAAGAAAAGAAAAGAAAAAAGGTCTTAGATGTGGGTAATAAAAGAATACTGTGTCTGTCCAGCTCTCATTGGACTAAAATCTGTTCATCATCTCATGTAATTGAAGGATCTCAGGATCCTGTAATGCAACTTGTGTGTGTTTTGCTTCAAGAGAGCAAACATACTTTTGGGTTGTTTTACTTTCTTTCACTTATTCTTCATTCATTTATAATCATTTATCATTTAATCATTATTATTGATGAGTATTACATTTTATATTATTTCTCCATTGTTGTTTAGTCTAATGATGTGTGGTTTCAAAGGGCTGTTTGTCTTATTCTTAAGTATAAGAATATCTTCCTTTCAATGTTTTTAACGTCATGTTATGTAATTTTCCATTCCAATGGCTTGTGGTATAATAAAACCTTTTGGATTTGTTTGTTAGATGAAGTCTGAGCATTGAAACATACGCAATTACGATTATTCAATAAACTCTGCTGCTGAAGTTATTGCTCCACCAATGGAGTTTTGATTCCTTGCCACTGTCGCCTCTAGCTTGCTTAGTTGGGGTCACTGAATTTCCAGCGATATCATCAACTTGATTGCACAGATACTATTTGAACTGAACTGAGCTGGACGATGACATCACTGAATCAATGATAAACTGACTTTAACTGAAAATACTTCAGTTAATAAATGCTGTTTACTATTGTCCTTTTGCATTATCCACACACTATTTTCCAATTTAATACTTGTAGTGTTTTTAGAGAAACGATCCAGGTTCTGAACTATCTAAACCACATTTTAACTATCACAAAAAGCCAGCTCCATTGTCAATGAAATTGCTCTCACCTGATGGATAGAGTGCGTGGTCAGCAGTTATAATCCGATGTCCTAACCAGATCAGTCCTCAGTCAGGTCCGGTCAACTTAGAGCTTGATAGAAGTCTCTTTCAGGTTCAGATAATAGGTTATAAAAAATAAATTACTCTGAGTCTTATTTTAACAGAGGTTTAAACGAATCACCATTTGAAATGGTTTCGGTTTATGAAAACAATAACTCATAAGCAATAAATTCACAACAACAGCGAGAAAGTCTTCACCCGAGTCTTCACCCGAGTTATGATCAAAAACTGCCATTATATAGTCCTGCATAAACATCAAAAAGTCTCCTCCTTTTACTTCCATATAAGTCGAGCATTTGGTAAATACATACACACACACACACACACACACACACGTTTGTTTTTGTGAATTGTGGGGACTTTCCATAGACTTCTATAGTTTTTATACTGGCCAAATGATATTGTCTATCCACTAACCCAACCCTAACCCTAAACCTACCCCTTACAGAAAACATGTTTGTATTGTTACACTTTCAGATAAACACCATTTACTATTTTTAATAATTTTTTTTAAATTGTTGGGACCGCAAGCCGGTCCCCACAATGTCAAAAATTTCAGGTTTTACTATCCTTGTGGGGACATTTGGTCCCCACAATGTAGCAAAAACAAGTACACACACACACACACACACACAGAGTATCAAAAGTTCAAATTGTAAAACTGCAGTAGCTCCTGCATGAACAAGCAAGCCTATTCCTATTTTGGTCCACTCATTATAACACCTACAGTAGCTTAAGCAAAACACATACCCTTATATGGCTTTATATCACACTTTCTGAGCCAAAAAGCAACACTTCTATATAGTAAAGTAAGAAATAAAATAAAACCAATCAACCTTTTTTAGGAGATTCATCTGCAAATGTGTTGCAAATGCATCCCCCAGACAATAGACCAGTTATCTGTTTGTAAACATTTGGGATGTAAGCGCAGCATGGTTGCAGAAAACCCGGGAGAGACAGCCTTAATGGCTAGAGAATTACAAGGATATGGCACAAAATACTTAGATTATATTGATTATATGTCATTTCCAAAATGTTATTCGTATATTACAACAGCTTGTTGAAAACTTGTATTTGTGAGGAAAAAAAGTCCGAATTGTGAGATAAAATAAAAAAAAAAAAGTTCGGTAAAAGTTTATCCCCTATGAACAGCATATGTGAATATTATGTAGACCTATTGTTTAAATCAAATTTATGCTTTAAAAGTAGAGTAATCATAGCCGTTTTCATCCATAGTATGTCCGTTTAAACGTCTGCGTTTAGCTTCAGATGACGTCTTTTACTACAGTATTGTATAAAAATTATTTGCATTCCGATTTTGACATCAAAAGCCACAAAAAAAAAAAAATTCTCTTATTCCATGGAGTTTACCCGTTTACCTCCACTTGCTACCAGTGTTTTTCTGCAACCACTATGCACGTGCAGCTGTAAGTGACGTCACTGTGACGTCTACTCGAAAGTGGTCTATACAACTTCAAAAATTCTTAAAAACACTTGGTTTCAGCTGATCTCACCTCTGTCAAGATACACATATACATTGCATTTTAATAACCATTAGAGGTGAGAGCAATGGTTTGAAGTCTTAATATTTCCAAATCATTCACAACAGAATTTAATTCAAGATAATAATCATTCAAAGCAATCAATTTTTTCAGCAGTTTCATTATTCTCTTATTTATCTCTTCTTGCTTTCTAATCAGTCGAATCATTCCCCTCTCCCGGCTCTTCCTTGTCTTTGCCTTTGATGATTCCTCTTTTCTTCTGTTTTGGTGTGATTCTTTTTTTCGGGATTCTTGATTCATTTCTTTGTAACCCTTGAATAAAGAGGTCATCTAGGTAAATTTCAAGTTTTCAGCTTGAAATGAGGCTGTCACGTGATCTGTGAAAATGAAGCTTCGTTACCTCACTGACACGTCACGCCAGGCTCAAATACAAAGCATGTGGATCGTGCTGTCCCATACCCACTATTTGTGTAGTGCAATGTTATAATTATATCGGTCATCATGCATGCGTGTACTTTTTTTAAGTGGTGTATCGTTGTTGAAATGGCTCTTGTCTGAATGAAAATTCTATTCCTGAGTGCGGAAGTTAACTTCTCAAGTGTAAGAGTGTCTGCTAACAGACTGAGCCAATGAGTAATAGAAATTTGAGTTCTGTCCTTCCAGTTTAATAATATTACTTTTTCTTTCTAATATAGATGAAATAAAAATAAATGTTTTGATTTCTTTTGGGGCACTAATATGAGAGAGATCACCTAGCAGTAATGATAAAGGAGATAGAGAGATAATTTTTTAAATCCTATTATAAAGAAGACACAAAAATGGTGCAATGAAAAATTACATTGGTCTAATTTATTGGGGTATTAAACATTCTATTTAGGAGGTGAAAAGACAGAAGTTTGATGCGAGTAAAAAATGAAGAACATAAAGTCTTTGTCACTGTTTTGTGCAAAATACATTTTGGAAACTCTATCACTTCACACATGCGCCATGTTGCTAATGACATATATGCTTAAAAAAATCACAAATAAACCTTACAATGACACCACAATAAACAAAACATCTGAATGACACATTTTGTGTAAGAATTTTTATTGACCGCCAGATGGCGGATTAGAGAACTGTATGAAAAGCTTCGAACCATCAACACAGTTTACAGTAAAAGCCTCACTGCTTCAAAAGTCTCGTTTGGCACATCCCTAGTCTATTTGAGTCCACACTCAAGAGTGTTAAAAGTAACACTGAAGAGTGTCAAATAAACAGTGAAGCAGCGTTAAAGTTAATGAGATAATTAGTGATTAATTAAGTGACAACTCATCATTATTGAAGACACCTGATGTTATCAAGCAGAACCACCAAAGGAGAAAATCACAGTTTATAAGCAACCATTATAGTAGTCAGTGTTTGCATTAGTTAGGCTCTTGACACTTACATTTTTAATATTGGATTTTGTATGGTTGCTGTAATGGAGTTATAACAGCTAGACAAGCCAGAGGAAAGGCGATCATTATGTAGTGACCTGTAAAACTGAGTTAAGTTTTCTTTACCAAATACATCAATCCATCATACAATTTAAATAAAGACACACAGAAGTGAAGAATCAGCATGAGAATCACAACAACGGTGACCATCAAAAAAGCATGTTGTAGCCAATAGAGCTCAGGAGTTTACGTTACTGCGCATTGCATTCTGGGTAGTCGCCGCCATGTTATAGGACACGCTAAATAGCGTACAATGACAATACATACACATCACTAGAGGAAAAAACGACTGTATTTGCTTTAATAATTTTAAGAGCTGCTTGCACTTGCGTAGAATAAATGTACTAATATTTGAATCCATTGCGTTCATTTGAGCACTCAGTCGTGTGGCCAGAACACGAAACACACTCACAGAAATCACACCGCCGACCGAATTCATTTTTCTTTTGCAGTTTTTAATAACTAGGTGGTACTGATATATCTGCCAGATAAAATAAACACACTATAGGTTGATCTCAACCACCGCTCTGCACATTTTGTGTGTATCTCAGATGTCTGTTCTATTCAAAAGTAAGTGCCCTGCGAAATCAAAATATTCCACCCTGATTATTACAGTTCGAAGACAGCGTATATGTTTCCTTCAATGAGCATTAAAGTGTGCAAGACATGAATTTAAATGGCATTTATTTACAAGGGTATATTGTGTCACACTTCTCTAAGTTTCGTCTGTGTGTGAAGACTATGCAGGCGGTGGCGTAGCGCAAATCCAAGAATGAATATTTCTAAGTAAACTTAAACTGATTTCCACTGCTCAGGGAGTGGGGAGCAATGAACATTGTTCAGGGACCATGTTAATCGCAACACAGTTCAGTCATGGAGGTCTTTTTGGACTAGCTGGTTGTCTGAATCAGGTTAAATAAGAGAGCCATGCAATATATGCAGAGCGACGGTACGTGAGGAATGGAATTGAGAAACGCTGATTTAATCATATGTCATATCGTCCTAATTTCATTGAGGGATAAAGTTCAATAAGTTTTACTGGACTTAAATTGAACAAATACACGATTTCTTACAAAGAGCTGCTGAACAGTAACGTTTAATCACATGCGTTGCTTTATGAACAAGGACAGTGATCGCAACGAGCCATATCACAAATTAAATTACATTTCCAAACGTGTTATTCATACCGTGAGCACTTACAAATTCAAGTGGATTGGAAATTGTAAAACTATAATAAATAATAAATACAAACGAAAAAGCCAGATTTGTTTATTTTCATTGAGCTGCTTTCGCCATTGTGTTGTTTCAAGCTGAAAAGCATAAAATTGCGCTTCATTTTAGATCCGTTCTCCACTCCGGTCATGACAGCAGACATGGCAGTTCATGTCACAACAAGCGTTCTCCATTCTAATGTGTTTTTAAATAAACAATATAAATTTTAACATCTACCTCCACTATTTCTCAGTCTAGACTGTAGCGTCCGTGTCCGAATGTCCCAGAATGCCGTGCGTTGCTGACGTCAAACACCCATTCTCTATCAAACCTCCATGGCTCCCATTATGTATTGCAGCATGAATGAATAATGAGCTGAATTGTCTTTGTAATTTCTTTTATTCTTACTATTTTCTTTTGTTTTTGCTGTTTTATGTGACTTTTTAGTAGCTTGTTTTGTGATGTTTAGAGTTAATCTGTTTATCTGAATATGCCATTTGTCACCGTTGCTGAGATTCATACGCTGGTTCTTGATGTCTGATGTCTGTGACACCAAAAGACTTCTTCAGAAAGTGTTTTTTTGTTGTTGTTGTTGTTGTTTTGTTTTTTTAATAAATCATAAAAGCTTGTAAGAAATCCTTCCAAAATATATTAAAAAAAGACAGGACCTTCTATTGTGGAATTACAAGGCTGATGTTAATTATTCAAGAAAAACATAAATTGACCTGAATCACTTAATTCATTTATTTTTTACCAATTTATTATTCATCACCACCTGATCACTTGTGCCCTTGGCTTGTCTGGCCCTGTTGTAACTCTGCTACAACAGCCAAACAAAACCTAATTTAAAAATGTGATTTTCTCCTTCGGTGATTCTGCTTGTTAACATCAGGTGTCTTCAAAAATGATCAATCATCACTTAATTAATTACTACTTATCTCATTAGCTTTAACTCTGCTTCAGTGCTCATTTGACACTCTTCAGTGTTACTTCTAACACTCTTGAGTGTGGAGCCAAATAAACTCCTGGGAGAGTTAATTTAACACTGGGCTTTTTTGCTATGTACAGAGTATAATTTGGGCATGATTTCTATAGCAAGAATACAATGCATTTTACAAAGAATTGAATGATAGAAACGTTTAAAGCATGAAGTGATTAGATGTTCATTTATAAGTCCATTTTAAGCATCATTTTGGTGCATATTTAGGTAAAAAGGACAGTCTCTCTGTGAACTGTCATTCTGTGAGCTAAGGCCATGTTTTGAGGGACAAAATAATTTTGAAGGAATTTCAGTCTGGTTCTTGTCTTGGGTGGGGGAGCACCACCCAACAACATTTCCTCATGTGATGGTCCTGATATGCTGTATCTTTGACCATTAATCTTGGGTTTCTTGCCCCAAAACTGACAATCTCCTTCCTGAGAAGGAGTATAATTGTGTTCTTTTTTGTTAATCTTGCAAGTTGTTCAAAGCTTTAAAGGAGTTGATTGGTTAGGTTTACTTTAGGATGGCTGGTGCCAGGGTATCATGGACAGATTTATGACGTGATCTGGTTAGCCTGGGCCTCTTTGTGGAATTTGGCTCTTTGGTTTCAACAATGTTCTGATCAGACTTTCAAATTTTGTCTGATTCCCTCTGATACCCTACAGTCACTCTCAACTTATCTGTACAGTACAGTGGAATATTGCAATAAGTATAGTATACCACCCCTATTAGTCAAACGTTTTTTATTTTATTTATTTATTTTTTAATTAAATATCTCAACATTTTACAACAGTAGCCAGGTGGTGAAGACAAGAAAAAAAGAAACTAAATTACAATGCCACTCGCAATCGCCACTTGCACTCTCTGCTAGCTGCGACGCCACTTGCAATCAACACAAATCATGCATGTTGCCAATGGAGACAAGACGCTGTGGTGGTTAAACGATTAAAACTAATTTAATAGCAAAACGTACAGGGTCCTGCAAGTCATCTGTAGGAGATAAAGACAAGACCTGCAAGTCGGTGGCCACAGAACAGAAGAATATGAACGCAATGCGCAAAGTCTCTCATTAAGCGTTTTTCTCCCGTAGAAAACTATTAACACTTAATATGGCTTAATGTATTAAAAAGAGTGCTATTAAAAGATCAAATTCGATATACAATTTATCAATATGATGTATATGTATATAGTGTTTTCCTCCACAAAACGTGACATAAAGTGGACGAAGATGATAGACTAAACACAGTATGCTCCTCTTCATTATTAAAACAACTACAGACAAGCAGGTGAGCCCAGAATAAACGCAACGCCGCGTTTATTTGCATTTTCCCATATAGAATAATCTCTACAGCCCTTTTATATTATTGTCTTTGTCCATTATGCTTGTCATGTGGAGAGGGAGACGAGAGGCGAGGGGATCTATATGCAAGCTTTTATTCAAGGGACGAGACAAGTACATGGTCAGACAGGCAGGGTCAGAACAATAACAAACAGGTATGACGGAGGGAGGCACAAGAGAAGTCCGTGAGGCTGGCGTGGGTCGATCAACGGCGAACATAATCCATGACGTGAGCCAGAAGAATAATCCTTACAACAAGCTAAAGTCCAGAAAGGCAGGCGGCGAGACAGACGAAACGAGATGGCCAGCCGAGAATACAAAACTCAGGAAACCAGGAAACTAGGAACTCAGGAAACTAGGGAACACAGGAAATACAGAAACTAGGAAACTTAGGAAACTAGGAAACAGTGTTAGCACTAGGAGAGCGCTAAACACGACTGATACAGTTCTCCACATAAACACTCCACAATACTCGGTGCCTAACGAGTGAAAGTCCGGGCTTAAATAGGGCCGCTGATTGGCCACAGGTGTATGGCGCAATCAGCGTGGTGGATAGTGGGATATGTAGTCCGGGGTGTAGATCAACAGCCTGTGTGTAATAATGGAGCAAGTGAAAGTTTATGCACTGTATTCATGGTCATATGCTTGTCTTGAAGTACATTAAATTAGTAAACTATTTATCAAATTATGTGTTTAATGGCACTTATTGTATTATAATACATTAAGCCATATTAATTTATGGAGGAAAACGCTTAACGAGAGACTTCGCACATTGCGTTCATATTCTGCTGTTCTGTGACCACAGATTTGCGGGTCTTATCTTTATCTTATGCTATTAAATTTATTTTAATCGTTTAACCACCACAGTGTCTTGTCTCCATTGGCAACACGCACGATTTGTGTGGATTGGCGGTGATGTCGGAGGTAGCAGAGAGCGCAAGTGATGATTGCGAGTGACAATGTAATTTAGTTTCTTTTTTTCTTGTCTTCACCACCTGGCTAATGTTGAGAGATTCAATAAATAAATAAAAAAATAGTAAATAAATAAATAGAATAAAATAAAAAATAAAATAGACTGCAAGTGATGTGTCTGAGAGTGGAAGTCTGAAAATGCAAGTGCATGTCTGCAGCCAGACCCTTCTCAAGATAGCAGCTTTTCAAAAGGGAAAAAAAAGTGAAACTATACTGGCTGTCTGTGACAGTGCTTGCATGTTTTTTGCACAAGAATACCAACATGTTCACCTCTTCTGGTTTAAGAAACGGTCTTTTTTACGGTGCTTCAGCTTGAAAACCAAATCCCCTGTCTATCATTTGCGTCACATTTGCTGCACACGTTCCCTGAAGGAGGGAACGGAGACGTTACGTCATAACTGACGTATTTGGGGTCTCACTTTGGAGGCCAATCACCTCTGAGTTAACTGGAAAGGGCCAAAGAAAATTGGCAAGTGGATTTTGCATGCCAAGCCACTCCCCCGTACATACGGGTATATAAGATGGCGGCGTGCATCCACTCACTCAGATTTGTGCTGAGGAGCTAAGCCGAAACCGAGCGCCCCAGCGCAGTTCAGGATTGTGGCAAGAGGACGTAACCAAGACGTTCCCCTTCAGTCGTACTCTACGAAGCTACGCCATAACTGAAGTATTTGGGGTCTCCTCTGGAAAACGGCACAATCCTGAACTGCGTTACGTGACTGAGGAGCAAATGCTGACAGGCAAGCGTGTCAGGACAACTGAAGCTCAACACGTAATCTTCCCAACGCCCTGTAAGCCAGATAACGGGCCCACCAGGGAAGCCAGGTATCTGAAGCAACCGCTGGGGGGGCCGGAGCACGATGACGAGAATCTAAGTCACGTGGAAAAGACTGGAAAAAATGGTAGGGGAAACACGGAAGTATCCGTGGAACTGAGACATGATGCCACAACCGGAAGGGGTGAAGGAAGCCCCTACTGGGCACAGTCCAGACTACTCTGACCTAATCCGAACTGTGATCCGAAATTACCTGATGTTACCATAACACACGGGAGGAAACGGGCTCTACGCAAAGATTGTAAAATCTTGTGAAGGTGTTCGGTGTCGCCCAGCCCGCAGCTCTGCAGATGTCTGCTAGAGAGGCGCCAACACCCAGGAAAAGGTGACACTCCGAGTGGAGTGGGCTCGAACTCCAAGGGGGCACGGCTCACCCTGGCACTGGTACGCCAGAGTGATGGCATCAACCACCCAATGAGCCAACCTCTGTTTGAAGACAGCATTCCCCTTCTGCTGACCTCCAAAGCAAACAAAGAGCTTCTCGGAGAGCCTGAAGCTCCGGGTGTGGTCCACGTAAGTGCAAAATGCACGAACAGGACACAGCAAGGCCGGGTCTGACTCCTCTAGAGGAGGTCCCACACCCTCATGATGGAAGTGAGCGCGATCAGGAGCGAGGTCTCTATAGACGGATATTTCAGCTCAACTGATGCAAGCGGCTCAAAGGGAGGTCTCCGTACACCTAAGAGGACCACGGAGAAGTCCCAAGAGGGGATGAGGTGCGGACGAGGGGGATTTAACCTCCTAGCACCTCTCAGGAGCCTGACGATCAGGTGATGCTTCCCAAGGGATACACCGTCCACTGTTCGTCCTCTGTTCGGACTAGCACATGCCTGCCGCGTAACACCGGCAGGAACCGGCGCAACGCAAGAAGCACTGCAAGCAACTCGAGACAATTGATGTGCCACTGCAGTCGAGGTCCTGTCCAGGAGCCTGAGGCTGCTTGCCCATTGCAAACGGCACCCCAGCCCATCTTGAAGGCATCTGTGTTCAGAACCACATGCCTCGACACCTGGCCCAGGGGCACACTTGGAGCAGGTGTAGAGACCGCAGGGGGGCGCCCTCAGTGACGAGCAGGAGGTCGGGCACCCAGCGGCTTGGTAGACTCACGCTGGGGCAAGATGTGTTTAATCGCCTCTGTTTGCTTTTGTACTGCCGAGAACTGCTGGGCCAAGTCCTCGACAGTGTCACCGAAGAGGCCGGCCTGGGAGATTGGTTCGGAATGAACCGTCCATAAACGCCACCTCAGCGTGTTTACGGCCCAGGCACATAGGACAGCGATCGTGTCCGTCATTAGAAGTAAGGAAGCTACCGCATCCAGAAGCACACGGTCAGAAAGACATCTCCAAGACGGCTCTCAACGGCCGTGCTTCGTTGGAAAATTGCTCTTTTAGTGCTGGTTTGCCCAGGGAAGCACCGCGGCACAAGCGTGCACTCAAGAGGGGTTCTTTGCTGTAGTGCAAAGTTACCGGTGCAGTGATGCAGCTGGCTACGCAGCGTAAAGAAATCCAACAGTGAAATTTCCAGTCAGCTTGCGGGTGAAGCTCCAAGGCAGAAATCTGAATGAGTGGATGCATGCCGCCATCTTACATACCCGTATGTATGGGGAAGTGGCTTGGCATGCAAAATCCATTTGCGAATTTTCATTGGCCCTTTCCAGTTAACTCCCTGGGGTCGATCGTCACGCCGGCGTGATCAGCTCACATTTTTTAAGATCAGTGCGAAAGACACTAAAAATACTCTGTCGGTTTTGGTCACACAAATAAGTGCTATACGTCATTGGAAACCATTAAGTGTATACTTTTATTTGTGCACACTCACAATAAAAACTGAACTGTGTGCTTCTTTAAATTAAAGAAAATAAACAGGGTGCTTTCTCAGTCTTCACTGTCTCCGCGAACGGCTTTTAGAAATGTGTTAATAAAATGAACCTAAATTCAGTGAATACTTGACACACAGACAGGAGAGACAGATCTATAGAAAGCTTGATATCTCTACTTTTAAATAAATCAAGTCTTATCAAAAACAAATATTCTGTGCTAAAGTAATCCGTGTGAAACCAACGTGATGCCTAGTTTTTCCTTCAGAGCTAATTATATGTGATCACGCCCACAAGCTGCTTTTGCTTTTGATATGATAAATAGCCACGTGCGAGGAGTCGCATGTTAGCGCCCACATCATCGTAAACAAAGCTTCACGATTCATCAAGTTTATCTCGTCTGCTGTTCGTTTCTGTAAAAAGATTTATCTTCAGAAAAAAGAAGACGCGCTGACAGGAATAACACAGAATTCACCTCAGATGAAGAACACAACGTGATGTGCAGCTGATCCAGAGGAAGAGATCAGTCTGATGAGTATGTGATGTTTCGTTTTGCATTAGTTAACGTGTTATTTTGACATAAGCTTGAACATGATAGGTAGTTCACTGTTTCTAAATTTCCTACGACGCGACAAAGTTTTCATGTCCTATGTAATCTAAAACCAAATACGATATAAAAGTAATATGAGTGTACACTGTAACATGAAGAATGCTATGAGTCGAAGTATGTCTAGATCATGTTTATTATTAATACTCTGTATCCAAATAGTTTTATAAGGTGCTCAACCATAATTTGTTTCTCAGATATAAAATGTCCTTTTTACATAGTACGTATGTGTGAATGTGACTACAAGATCGTTATATACAGATTCTTCTGACATTAACATGCTCAGAGTTGTTTTTTTGTTTTTGTTTTTTAGTGATCTGATACCTGCACCACAGATGAATCTTCCTGATGTTTAATGCTGATTTTACTTTTCTTCTGAGTGTGCTGTACCAACATCAGATATTATTCTTCACTGATTTTCTATGGTAAAATAAGCTCTGTGACTATGTTTTTTTTTTCATCTTGAATCCATGGAAAGAAGCAGCAAACACTTAAATACCAGGTATGCTTTACTAGTTTCACTTGCTGAACAGCAATGACACAAGGTCTGTTCACATCTCTGTGGTTAGGTCAGTGAGTACAATAATATTCTTTGACCATCATTATGTATGTTTTGATTATACTGTGTTGTAAATAAAATACAAATGACCAAACCCCCCCCATTATCTTACTCTCCTCACATTCTTTGTTACCTGCCTCATAGTGACAGTCAAATCAAAATCAAATCAAATCACCTTTATTTATATACCGCCTTTAACAATACAGAATTGTGACAAGGCGGCTGTACAGTATCAAATAGGAAATAGTACATCAACAATGCAAAGGGCAACAGTAAACACTCAATTTTCAGGTAGAGGTAGTAATCAACTACAATAAAATAAAATACAATATTGTGTGAAGATAAAGTGTCCCCAACTAAGCAAGCCAGAGGTGACAGCGGCAAGGAACCAAAACTCCATCTGTGACAAATGGAGAAAAAAACCTTGGGAGAAACCAGGCTCAGTCGGGGGCGCCAGTTCTCCTCTGGCCTGACACAGAGGACTCACAAGGTCCCGTGGTCCTGTGCAGACAGCCGTCTAGGTGACAAGGTCTTCACTGGGGATCCGTCTCTGGGGCTCATCTAGTCAATGTGGTCTCCGCTGACATTCAGTGCTGTAGAGGTCATCTCTAGGTGCTGATCCACCGTCTGGGCTGGGTACGGACTGGATCCGGAGGACTGCAGTGACCATCTGATCTGGATACGGACTGGATCTGGTGGTTAAGGTGACCTCGGAATAAGTAGAAAGAGACTAATATTAGCGTAGATGCCATTCTTCTGACGATGCACTGAGTACATCGGGTGTTATGGGAAGTGTTCCCGGTTCCGGTTGACCTGATTAGTACAGCCTAACAATCCTTTAACGGTTTTGAATTATAGAAATGTGTTAATGTGTTATGTGTAAGCCAAGTTAAAGAGATGGGTCTTTAATCTAGATTTAAACTGACAGAGTGTGTCTGCGTCCCGAACAGTGTTCGGTAGATTGTTCCAAAGTTTGGGTGCTAAATAAGAAAATGATCTGCTGCCCGCAGTTGATTTTGATATTCTAGGTATTATCAAATTGCCAGAGTTTTGAGAACGGAGCGGACGTGAGGGACTATAATGCGATAAGAGCTCGCTCAGGTACTGAGGAGCTAAACCATTCAGGGCTTTATAAGTAATTAGCAAGATTTTAAAATCTATACGA
Organism: Labeo rohita; assembly: GCF_022985175.1. Classification (NCBI taxonomy): domain Eukaryota; kingdom Metazoa; phylum Chordata; class Actinopteri; order Cypriniformes; family Cyprinidae; genus Labeo; species Labeo rohita. The sequence continues at coordinate 12,722 of NW_026129371.1, read as the reverse complement.
TGTTTAATAGGGAGCCAGTGCAGTGTTGACAGAACCGGGCTAATATGATCATACTTTTTGGTTCTAGTAAGAACTCTATCTGCTGCATTTTGGACCAGTTGGAGTTTGTTTATTAAGCAAGCAGAACAACCACCCAATAAAGCATTACAATAATCTAATCTTGAGGTCATAAACGCATTAATTAATGTTTCAGCATTTGACATTGAGAGCATAGGTCATAATTTAGATATATTTTTGAGATGGAAAAATGCAGTTTTGCAAATACTAGAGATGTGGTTTTCAAAGGAAAGATTGTCATCAAATAGCACACCTAGGTTCCTAACTGATGACGAAGAATTGACAGAGCAGCCATCAAGTATTAGACAGTGTTTTAAGTTATTACACGCTGAGGTTTTAGGTCCAATAATTAACACCTCTGTTTTTTCAAAATTTAGCAGTAAGAAATTACTTGTCATTTAAATTGGTTTAAATTGGTATGTTTCGCCGGGCCACAAAGAAATATAGAGCTGAGTATCATCAGCGTAACAGTGAAAGCTAACACCATATTTCCTGATGGTATCACCCAAGGGTAACAAGTGTAAAAAGTAATGGCCCTAGCAATGAGCCTTGCGGTACTCCATACTGCACTTGTGATCGATATGATACCTCTTCATTTACTGTCACGAATTGATAGCGGTCAGATAAGTATGATTTGAACCATGCCAATGCACTACCCCTAATGCCAACATAATTTTCAAGTCTGTTCAAGAGAATGTTGTGGTCAACCGTATCAAACGCAGCACTAAGATCCAGTAGCACTAACAGAGAGATACAACCACGATCAGATGATAAGAGCAGATCATTTGTAACTCTAGTAAGAGCAGTCTCAGTACTATGGTACGGTCTAAAACCTGACTGGAAATCCTCACAGATATCATTTTTCTGTAGGAAGGAAGATAATTGTGAGGATACAACCTTTTCTAATATCTTCGACAGAAATGGAAGATTCGAGATAGGTCTTTAATTAATGAATTTGTTGGGGTCAAGTTGTGTTTTTTTAATGAGAGGCTTAATAGCAGCTAGTTTGAAGCTTTTGGGGACATATCCTAATGACAGTGATGAATTAATAATATTTAGCAGAGGATCTATGAGATCTGGAAGCAAGTCTTTTAGTAGCCTAGATGGAATAGGGTCTAGCATACAAGTTGTTGGTTTAGATGCTTTAACAAGTTTATGCAATTCACCCTGACCTATAGGAGAGAATGAGTGGAATTGTTCCCCAGGAGATCTATAGGACACTATCTGATGCAATACTGTAATTGACGGCTGCATGGTGACAATTTTGTCTCTAATAGTATCAATCTTGGAAGTAAAGTAGTTCATAAAGTCATTACTGCTATGCTGATGGGCATAGTCAGTGCCTGTTGGTTCTTTATTTTTTGTTAACTTAGCCACTGTATTGAATAAATACCTAGGGTTATGTTTGTTATCTTCTAAAAGAGTCGAAAAGTAATCAGATCTTGCCGATTTTAATGCTTTTCTATACGATAGGGTACATTTACGCCAAGCAGTACGAAAAACCTCTAATTTTGTTTTCCTCCAGCTGCGCTCCATTTTCCGGGCTGCTCTCTTTAGGACGCGAGTGTGCTCGTTATACCACGGGGTCGGACTGTTTTCCTTAATCTTTCTTAGGCGCAGAGGAGCGACCATATCTAGAGTCCTGGAAAAGAGAGAGTCAATAGTATCTGTTACATCATCAAGTTTTTCTGAGCTATTGGGCATGCTGAGGAATTCAGATAAGTCAGGAAGATTACTCAGAAAGCAGTCTTTTGTAGTAGAAGTGATGGTTCTACCATACTTGTAATAAGGAGTTGAATTTACAGTTTTATTTATCTGGAGTATACACGAGACTAGATAATGATCAGAGATAATGATCAGAGATATTATCACTTTGCTGCAGAATCTCAACGGCATTGACATCAATTCCATGTGACAGTATTAAGTCTAGAGTATGATTTCGACAATGAGTGGGACCTGACAAGTGTTGTGTAACTCCAATAGAATTTAAAATGTCTGTAAATGCTGCTCCCAGTGCATCGATTTCATTATCGACATGGATGTTAAAGTCACCTACTATTAAGACCTTATCTGTAGCTAACACCAGCTCAGATATAAAATCAGCGAATTCTTTAAGAAAATCTGTATGGTGCCCTGGTGGCCTGTATACAGTAGCAAGTATAAACGTCATGGGAGATTTATCATTAACACTTGTTTCTCTGGATAATGTTACATGAAGCACCATTACTTCAAACTGTCACGAATCTGGACGATGTTCCGCGGTCCGCTCACCACCAGATGTCACTCTCACCTTATCACACACTGACTGTTGCATTACACCTCGGACTACATCTCCCAGTATCCATCACGCTGATTGCGTCAACACGTGACCAATCAGTGGCACTATAAAAGCCCCGGTCTTTCCCCATACAAGCCACAGATTGTTGTTGTAGTATTATTATTATTGTTCACGTTCCCTAGTTTCCTTGTTCCTAGTTCCTAGTTCCTAGTTCTTTGTTCTCTCGCCTGGCTCCCCCGTTTTCGAATGTTCGCCGCCTGCCCTTCGGACTCTTGCTTGCTTATTGGATTATTCTCTACGTCTTGCCTGTGTTATACCTGTTTGCTACCATTTGACCCTGCCTGTACGACCATGTTTTTGTCTCGTCCCTTTAATAAAAGCTCGCAGATGGATCCGCTCGCCTCTCGTCTTTCACTCCCCGTTACAGAACAATCCGTCACAACAGGATCCAGCAGCTTTCACCCTGGACATTCGTTTGACATGGACACTGACAGAATTCTTTTCAGGATCAAACAAGGACCACACACACTTGAACAGTATATCCGTGAGTTTCTGGCCATCGCCAATTATTCCACTCTCCCAGACTGTACCATTATAGAAATCTTTTGCGATGGTGTAAACCAGCCTTTAAGGGCTCCTGAGATGCCATTGTATCCGCCCCATTGGACTATAAGCCAATTTATGGACTTTGCTCTGTTGTGTGTGGGCTCTCCGTTTACCGTGGGTGTCGCGGAGGAGGAGCGCGACGCCACGGAACCACTGACCGCCTGGATCGCTCGTGAAATGGCGGCCGTGTCTGCGCGTGCGCGAGCAAGGGCGATGACTGCGAATAGCGCTGCTCTAATGGTGGCGACAGCGGTGCCCGTTCACAAGATGGCGGCCACGCCGGAGCGCGTTCATACCCTGGCGGCAACAGAGCAACAGAGCCCGTGCACAATATGGCGGCGACTGCGATGCCCGTTCGCCAAATGGCAGCGGCGCCAGTGCGCGCTCACCAGATGGCGGCGACGGCGGAGCCCGTTCACAAAATGGCGGCGAAAACGGAGCTCCGTCACGTCACAGCTGCTATACCAGAGCCGTATAAAGGCAGCTGTGTTTCCCGAGTCAAGTCACGTTTCCAAGTCAAGTTGCAGCTGTGTTTCCTGAGTCAAGTCAAGTTTCCAAGTCAAGTCAAGTTGCAGCTGTGTTTCCAGAGTCACGTTAATTTACAGCTGCATTTCCCGAGTCAAGTCAAGTTTCCAAGTCAAGTCAAATTGCAGCTGTGTTTCCTGTGTCAAGTCAAGTCAGAGCTATCGCTCCTGTCTCAAGTCAGGTTACAGCCATCCTTCCTGAGCCAAGCACTGTCAAGATGGCCGTGACGTCAGAGCCACTGCACAAAATGGCCACTGTCTTCATGGCGCTCCTTCACGTCGCGGCTGCTACCCCAGGGTCAAGTCAAGCTCCAGGGTCAAGTCAAGCTTCCAAGTCCGGTCAAACAACAGAGTCAAATCAAACCAAAGCTGCTGTTGTTCTCTATGAGTCAAGCCAAGACACAGCTGTTGTTCTCCATGAGTCAAGCCAAGACACAGCTGTTGTTCCCCACGAGTCAAGCCAAGTCACAGCTGTTCCCCACGAGTCAAGTCACGTCACAGCTGTCGTTCCTGAGTCAAGCCATGTTGTTCCTGAGTCAAGTCACATTACAGCGGCTGTTCATACTAGGTCAAGTCAAGTTACAGCTGTGCCTCCTGAGCCAGGTCAAGCTACGACTGTTGTTCCAGAGTCAAGTCAAGCTAAAGCTGTAGCTTCCAAGTCCAGTCAAGCTTCCAAGTCCAGTCAAGCTTCCAAGTCCAGTCAAGCGTCCAAGTCCAGCAACGTCATAGCCGTGGTTTCCTGAGTCAAGCAAGGTCACAGCCATGGTTCCTGAGTCAAGTAAAGTCATTGATCTTCACAAGCCAGTTCAAGTCACCGCTGGTCTTCATGTGTCAGATCAAGTCACTGCTAATCTCCATGAGCCAAGTCAAGTCACCGCTGATCTCCATGAGTCGAATCAGGTCACTACTGATCTTCACAAGCCAAGTCAAGTCACTGCTGATCTCCAAAAGTCAAGTCAGTTCACTACTGATCTTCACGAATCAAGTCAAGTCACAGCCAATCTCCACGAACCAAGTCAAACCACAGCTGATCTTCATGAGCTAAATGAAGTTATTGCTGCTGTTCCAGAGCCAAGTCACGTCTCGTCTATCTGTCCAGAGCCTCACCATCTCTCATCTGACCGCCCAGAGTCAAGTCACGTCTCGTCTGACCGCCCAGAGTCAAGTCATGTCTCGTCTGACTGCCCAGATTCAAGTCACATCATGTCTGCCAGTGTGATGGCGATCACTATTCTCAGTATGTGGGCCGCACACTACACTCCAAAGGTCACGTCTGTTCACAAGTCCGCCCGGAGGTCACGTCTGTTCACAAGACCGCCCTGGAGGTCACGTCTGTTCACAAGTCCGTCCCTGAGATCACATCTGTTCACAAGTCTGCTCCAGAGGTCCCGTCTGGTCTCAGGTCTGCTCTAGAGGTCCCGTCTGGTCTCAAGTCTGCTTCAGAGATCCCGTCTGGTCTCAAGTCTGCCCCAGAGGTCCCGTCTGGTTTCAAGTCTGCTCCAGAGGCCCCGTCTGACCACGAGTTAGCTCCAGAGGCCTTCCCTGTCGGAGAAGCCGTGCCAATGCCTCCTGAGGTGTCAGCTTCAGCTGTAGATCCTCCTAGGGAGGCGGCGTTCATCCTCAAACACTCTGCTTCTCCCCTTATTCTGTCTGCCTCCTCTGTCCCTGTTCTCCCCAGGTCCCAGTCTATTACATGGGTTCCTGCTCTGCCCTGGCGGCCTCCTGTGCCTCCTGCTGCGCCTCCTGCTCTGCCTCCAGCTCCACCCTGGAGGGCTCCTGCTGTGCCTCCTGCTCCGCCCTGGAGGGCTCCTGCTCTGCCTCCGGCTCCGCCCTGGAGGGCTCTTGCGCCTCCTGCTCTGCCTCCGGCTCCGCCCTGGAGGGCTCCTGCGCCTCCTGCTCCGACCTGGAGGGCTACTGCTCTGTTGGTCCTGCCTCAATCACCGGGCCCTCCACATGGACCTGGTCCTCCAGCCCTCGCCCTGTCTCGCTCCCGCCCCACCGCTCCCCTGGACTGTTGTTCCCTTCGAGCATCTGGAAGCCGCTCCTTGGGGGGGGCTATGTCACGAATCTGGACGATGTTCAGCGGTCCGCTCACCACCAGATGTCACTCTCACCTTATCACACACTGACTGTTGCATTACACCTCGGACTACATCTCCCAGTATCCATCGCGCTGATTGCGTCAACACGTGACCAATCAGTGGCACTATAAAAGCCCTGGTCTTTCCCCATGCAAGCCACGGATTGTTGTTGTAGTATTATTATTATTGTTCGCGTTCCCTAGTTTCCTTGTTCCTAGTTCCTAGTTCTTTGTTCTCTCACCTGGCTCCCCCATTTTCGACTGTTCGCCGCCTGCCCTTCGGACTCTTGCTCATTTATTGGATTATTCTCTACGTCTTGCCTGTGTTATACCTGTTTGCTACCGTTTGACCCTGCCTGTACGACCATGTTTTTGTCTCGTCCCTTTAATAAAAGCTCGCAGATGGATCCGCTCGCCTCTCGTCTTTCACTCCCCGTTACACAAACGAGTTATACTTGAAGCCCGTTCTCTGAGAAACACTGAAAATATTGCTATAAATTGTAGAAACACCTCCCCCTTTACCTTTTAGACGTGGCTCATGTTTATAACAGTAATCATGAGGGGTAGACTCGTTTAAGATAATGTAATCATCTGGTTTTAGCCAGGTTTCTGTCAAACATAGCACATCTAGGTTATGATCAGTGATCATATCATTTACAAAAAGCGCTTTTGTAGAGAGGGACCTGATATTCAAAAGGCCAAGTTTTATCATTTGTTTCTCTGTATTATGTACATTTTTTATTTGTTGAACATTGATTAGATTGTTACTCTTAAATTGGTTTGGACGTCTTTTGTATTGTCTAGCTCGGGGAAAAGACACAGTCTCTATAGCATGATATTTAGGTGAAAGGGTCTCTATGTGCTGAGAATTAACTGATTTTGGTGACTTGAGGCGGCTAGCAGACGGTCGGATTAGCCAGTCTGTCTGCTTCCTGACCTGGGCCCCAGTTAGTCAAGTGCAAACTCTAAGACTATATGCCATATTACTAGAGAGAAGAGTGGCACCACCCCTGGAGGAATGAAGACCATCTCTTTTCAACAGGTCAGGTCTGCCCCAAAAACTTGTCCAATTGTCTATGAAACCTATGTTATTCTGCGGGCACCACTTAGACATCCAGCCATTTAGTGACGACAGTCTGCTATGTATATCGTCACCACGATACGCAGGGAGGGGACCAGAGCAAATTACAGTGTCTGACATTGTACTTGCAAGTTCACACACCTCTTTAACATTATTTTTAGTGATCTCCGACTGGCGAAGTCGAACATAATTTGTGCCGACGTGAATAATGATCTTACTGAATTTACGTTTAGCATTAGCCAGCACTTTTAAATTTGCCAAGATGTCAGGCGCTCTGGCTCCCGGTAAACACTGGACTATGGTGGCTGGTGTCTCTATTTTCACGTTCCGTACAATAGAATCGCCAATAACTAGAGCACTTTGATCAGGTTTCTCAGTGGGTGCGTCACTGAGTGGGGAGAACCTGTTTGAAGTTCTGATTGGAACGGAAGAGCGGTGTTTTGACCCGCGACTATGCTGTCTCACAGTCACCCAGTTGCCCTGCTGCAAAGGCGACGTTACCGGAACCGAACAATGTACGGGACTTCCTGAGCTAGTAGCATTCAAAGCCGTATCTGAGGCCCTCACATTTCTTACTTTCCTCGATTAAAGTTTGGATGCGTGTCTCTAGTTCTGAAATCTTCTCTGTCAGCCTAACTACTTCCCCGCATTTATCACTTGTGAATCCCTCGCTGCCGACAGAGATTGATAAACTATGCATATGACAGGTGGTGCAGGTTACCAGAAAAGGAGAAGAAGCCATTACTCACCGTAGTTGTAGAATGATTTCAACTCACCACTGTTGTTTGATGAACTTGTGAAGAAAAAGCAGGGGGAGAAAAAAACGGTTGTAATAGAAAAAGTAAAAGTGAATGGCAAGCTAACCGGCTAACACACTGCAGGCACGCTGCACTCGCGGTTGTAAAATAAAAACGAGTGATCAGCGAGAGCTAGGGAAAAAAAGGAAAGCGGTAGTAGACGTGAATAGAGACGTGAGTGGGAACACAAATGGCAGGCTAACCGGCAAACGGAACGCTAACGCACAGCACGGTGTTGCACTCGCAGTTATAGAATAAAAGCGAACGATCAGATTAGTTTGATGGATAATATCAGAAATCTGGTGGGAAAAAGCTATATTTTGTCACGTTAAACAACAGTAAGTAATAGTAAAATAGAGATTTCTTCAGAAAAACAAAACTCCAGGGAGCTACAAACGCACACCACTCTGCCCACACACAACATCTGCTCTATATAAAGTGAAATTGCAGCATAAAAACAATTAAGTACAATAGTCTTTTTGTGACGGCAGTCACAAAATCATAACCTAGATGTGCTATGTTTGACAGAAACCTGGCTAAAATCAGATGATTACATTATCTTAAACGAGTCTACTCCTCATGATTACTGTTATAAACATGAGCCACGTCTAAAAGGTAAAGAGGGGGGTTTTTTGGAATTTATAGCAATATTTTTAGTGTTTCTGCAGAGCGGAAAGTATAACTCATTTGAAGTAATGGTGCTTCATATAACATTATCCAGAGAAACAAGTGTTAATGATAAATTCCCTATGACATTTGTACTTGCTACTGTATACAGGCCACCAGGGCACCATACAGATTTTCTTCAAGAATTTGCTGATTTTATATCTGAGCTGGTGTTGGCTACAGATAAGGTCTTAATAGTAGGTGACTTTAACATCCATGTTGATATTGAAAATGATGCGCTGGCAGCTGCATTTACAGACATTCTAAATTCTATTGGAGTTAGACAACACGTGTCAGGTCCCACTCATTGTCGAAATCATACTCTAGACTTAATACTGTCTCATGGAATTGATGTCAATGCCGTTGAGATTCTGCAGCAAAGTGATGATATCTCTGATCATTATCTAGTCTCGTGTATTCTCCAGATGACTAAAACTGTAAATTCAACTCCTTATTACAAGTATGGTAGAACCATCACTTCTACTACAAAAGATTGCTTTCTAAGTAATCTTCCCGACTTAATCTGAATTCCTCAGCATGTCCAATAGCTCAGAAAAACTTGATGATGTAACAGAAACTATTGACTCTCTCTTTTCCAGGACTCTAGATACAGTCGCTCCTCTGCGCCTAAGGAAGATTAAGGAAAATAGTCCGACCCCGTGGTATAACGAGCACACTCGCGCCCTAAAGAGAGCAGCCCGGAAAATGGAGCGCAGCTGAAGGAAAACAAAATTAGAGGTTTTTCGTACTGCTTGGCGGAATGTACCCTATCGTATAGAAAAGCGTTAAAATCGGCAAGATCTGACTACTTTTCGACTCTTTTAGAAGAAAACAAACATAACCCTAGGTATTTATTCAATACAGTGGCTAAGTTAACAAAAAATAAAGAACCAACAGGCACTGACTATGCCCATCAGCATAGCAGTAATGACTTTATGAACTACTTTATTTCCAAGATCGATACTATTAAAAATTGTCACTATGCAGCCGTCAATTACAGTGTCGCATCAGATAGTGCACTATAGATCTCCTGGGGAACAATTCAACACATTCTCTACTATAGGTCAGGAAGAATTGTATAAACTTGTTAGAGCATCTAAACCAACAACTTGTATGCTAGAATCCATCTAGGTTACTAAAAGACTTGCTTCCAGATCTCATAGATCCTCTGCTGAATATTATTAATTCATCACTGTCATTAGGATATGTCCCCAAAACCTTCAAACTGGCTGCTATTAAGCCTCTAATTAAAAAAAAACCACAACTTGACCCCAACAAATTAATTAATTACAGACCTATCTCGAATCTCCCATTTCTGTCAAAGATATTAGAAAAGGTTGTATCCTCATAATTATCTTCCTTCCTACATAATAATGATATCTGTGAGGATTTCCAGTCAGGTTTTAGACCGTACCATAGTACTGAGACTGCTCTTTACAAATGTTCTGTTACAAATGATCTGCTCTTGTCATCCGATCGTGGTTGTATCTCTCTGTTAGTGCTACTGGATCTTAGTGCTGCGTTCGATACTGTTGACCACAACATTCTCTTGAACAGACTTGAAAATTATGTTGGCATTAGTGGTAGTGCATTGGCATGGTTCAAATCGTATCTATCTGACCGCCATCAATTCGTGGCAGTAAATGATGAGGTATCATATCGATCTCAAGTGCAGTCTGGAGTACCACAAGGCTCAGTACTAGGCCATTATTTTTTACGCTTTACATGTTACCCTTGGGTGATATCATCAGGAAATATGGTGTTAGCTTTCACTGCTATATGCTGATGATACCCAGCTCTATATTTCTTCGCGGCCTGGCGAAACATACCAATTTGAAAAACTAATGGATTGTGTAGTTGAGTTAAAAAATTGGATGACAAGTAATTTCTTACTGCTAAATTCTGAAAAAACAGAGGTGTTAGTTATTGGGCCTAAAACCTCAGCATGTAATCACCTAAAACACTGTCTAATACTTGATGGCTGTTCTGTCAATTCTTCGTCATCAGTTAGGAACCTAGGTGTGCTATTTGATGCCAATCTTTCCTTTGAAAACCACATCTCTAGTATTTGCAAAACTGCATTTTTCCATCTCAAAAATATATCTAAACTACGACCTATGCTCTCAATGTCAAATGCTGAAACATTAATTCATGTGTTTATGACCTCACGGTTAGATTATTGTAATGCTTTATTGGGTGGTTGTTCTGCTCGCTTAATAAACAAACTCCAGCTGGTCTTACTAGAACCAAAAAGTATGATCATATTAGCCCGGTTCTGTCTACACTGCACTGGCTCCCTATTAAACATCGTATAGATTTTAAAATCCTGCTAATTACTTATAAAGCGCTGAATGGTTGAGCTCCCCAGTACCTGAGTGAGCTCTTATCGCATTATAGTCCCTCACGTCCGCTGCGTTCTCAAAACTCTGGCAATTTGATAATACCGAGAATATCAAAATCAACCGCGGGCGGCAGATCATTTTCTTATTTAGCACCCAAACTCTGGAACAATCTACCCTACAATGTTCGGGACGCAGACACACTCTGTCAGTTTAAATCTAGATTAAAGACCCATCTCTTTAACCTTGCTTACACATAACAAATCCACATTCTTATAATTCAAATCCGTTAAAGGATTGTTAGGCTGCACTAATTAGGTCAACTGGAACCGGGAACACTTCCCACAACACCTGATGTACTCAGTGCATCGTCAGAAGAATGGCATCTACGCTAATATTAGTCTGTTTCTCTCTTATTCCGAGGTCACATTAACCACCAGATCCAGTCCGTATCCAGATCAGATGGTCACTGCAGTCCCCCGGATCCAGTCCGAACCCAGCCCAGATGGTGGTTCAGCACCTAGAGACGACCTCTACAGCCCTGAATGTCAGCGGAGTCCACATCAACTAGATGAGCCCCAGAGACGGATCCACATTAAAGACCACATCACCTAGACGGCTGTCGGCACAAGACCACGGGAACTTTGGCCAGAGGAGAACTGGCCCCCGACTGAGCCTGGTTTCTCCCAAAGTTTTTTCTCCATTTGTCACCGATGGAGTTTTGGTTCCTTGCCGCTGTCGCCTCTGGCTTGCTTAGTTGGGGACACTTTCTCTTAACACAATATTGCATTTTATTTTATTGTTTTTGATTAACTACCTTTACCTATAATGTGAGTGTTTAATGTTGCCTTTGGCATTGTTGATGTACTGTTTCCTATTTAATACTGTACAGCCGCCTTGTCACAATTCTGTATTGTTAAAGGCGGTATATAAATAAAGGTGACTTGACTTGACTTGACGGCAGTGAATAAACCATAACAAGACCATATTAGGGTCAGTAAGTATATCACCCCCACAACTACAGCCAAGACCAGATCTGCCACTATTACTGATAATCACACTAAATGTGGCTGCTGCTTGAGTTCTGTAATGATCAACAGAACAATAGTAATTATCAGTCAAGACATTGTTGCCATATAGTTCTTAGCTCACATAACATGTATTGGAAAGCTTCACAGACATGTTTGGAAAGCTTCAAGAATGTATTTAATCACTAATTATAATCACTAATATCACAGTTGACCTACCTGGACACCTGTGACAGAGTTGAGTGGTGTTGTGTTGAGTCTGGTTGCTGGTGGGATTGTTGATCACACAGCTGTAGGTGTTTTTATCTTGATATTCCACCTCCAGAGGTAGAGAGAGACAGATGCTGAGATCAGACACACTGATGCTGGACAGTAATTGTTTTCCTTTGTACCAGGAGAGAGTCACATGACTAACATTTAACACTGAACACAGCAACACACATCTGGACATTGATGAATGTTTAGATGATGATGATGATGATGATGAAGAACAGTTTGAAGTGTCTCTGGTGATGACAGGAACAGGAAGAGGAGCTGGAAATATTAGAGAATAGATGGAAATAGAAATGTTACTTAATTTAAAAAAATTAAGTTAAACAATGCTTCAGGTGGAGCATGCATTTTTATTTAATTCCACCATTTACAAAACAAATAGTTATATGTTTCCACCACTTGATTTCCTCCATCATTAAATATTTAATCTTACTATATGATGATGTTTCTGATGGTCAGAGATCCATTTTGACTGTCCATCTGGAGTCTGTCTCCAAATATTACAATACTGTCATCGATATAAATGACCTGTTTATGGATTTCAGCTATACGAGTGTCTGAATTGTTAATTTGAAACATCCACAGTATCTGATCATTTTTTCGTACTTCATTGACATCCGTGTTTAAAGTGACAGAATCTCCTTCCAGTTACAAAAAAATTGGTGAATGCCATGAAAATGCAATACCTTGTTCGGCTCTGGCAGATGTTCTGTCAAGGGATTCCTGAGGTCTGATAGGTCGTTCATTATGTGACCCTGCAAGACAGATTGCAGCCAATTTTGTGAAGTACAGAAGACATTCACAGTATTGACTGAAAATTTCAAATTATGGTTAGAGACTTTAAAGTCTTCAAGTGACTTTGAGTCACTTACTACCTTTATATAGATAGAGCACAAACTGCATTCCAAGTCACAATAATACAATGGACCACTGCTACACAGCACTGACAAATATATACTGCTCTGTTTGCCAATCAGCTCTAGGACACACACA